>NC_134559.1:41528789-41541777 GCF_025594145.1 Primulina tabacum
TGATCGCACCAGACATTGAGTGAGATTTTATTCTTATATCCCTCGAGTACGTGTGGAGCGGGCGGCGATGGACAACACGCGGCACTGCTCTCGCCCAATCATAACCATGAAGTTAAGCGTTCTGGCGCGATGGCAGAGTAGGATGGGTGACCTCCCTGGGAAGACCTCGTGTCGCGACGTTTACGTAAATTATGGATAAAACAGTCGAAATAATTGTTTTTAATGAGTTAACCGTCTCCGGAGTATCTGCGTCATACCCTTCCGCACAGAACCGGCTCACGACAACAAAATCGATAAATGTTCCCAGAAAATAAAAAAGAAGAAGAAATAACGAATGTAAGCTATTATTATGCCTGGGATACGATAAAATGGAACCGGAATCGAATTTCGAACTTCCTAAGCGGATTTCTCGAGGAAAAAGCTTAACAGAAGCGTAAATCGCAAATTAGAGGGTCTTAGAGAAGGAATTCGGCTAAATCTCGTCAGCTCATTGCGTAGTAATGAGTCTCGTCCGTTTGCCCGTTTACAATCAAATTAGCCTACAATTTTGTCCAAATCCGGCAGTGCCCGAGCTACTTTCATTTCACATGTCTTATCTGGTCCCGATCGAGATTCAGATGATTTGAGCCGAAAATCGTCTGTCAACAAGTAATCAAAATAGAAAAACACGAAAAGGGTGCAACACGAGGACTTCCCAGGGGGTCACCCCCTAGTACTGCTCTCGCCCAAGCACGCTTAACTTCGGAGTTCTGATGGGATCCGTGCATTAGTGCTGGTATGATCGCACCCGACATTGAGTGGGATGTTTATTCTTATATCCCTCGAGTACGTGTGGAGCGGGCGCGATGGACAACACGCGGCACTGCTCTCGCCCAATCATAACCATGAAGTTAAGCGTTCTGGCGCGATGGCAGAGCTAGGATGGGTGACCTCCCTGGGAAGACCTTGTGTCGTGACCGTTTACGTAAATTATGGATAAAACAGTCGAAATAATTGTTTTTAATGAGTTAACCGTCTCCGGAGTAATCTGCGTCATACCCTTCCGCACAGAACCGGCTCACGACAACAAAAATCGATAAATGTTCCCAGAAAATAGAAAAAAAAATAAGAAGAAGAAAATAACGAATGTAAAGCTATTATTATGCCTGGGATACGATAAAATGGAACCGAAATCGAATTTCGAACTTCCTAAGCGGATTTCTCGAGGAAACGAAAGCTTAACAGAAGCGGTAAATCGCAAATTCGAGGGTTTTAGAGAAGGAATTCGGCTAAAATCTCGTCAGCTCATTGCGTAGTAATGAGTCTCGTCCGTTTGCCCGTTTACAATCAAATTAGCCTACAATTTTGTCCAAATCCGGCAGTGCCCGAGCTACTTTCATTTCACATGTCTTATCTGGTCCCGATCGAGATTCAGATGATTTGAGCCGAAAATCTGTCAACAAGTAATCAAAAATAGAAAACACGAAAAGGGTGCAACACGAGGACTTCCCAGGGGGTCACCCATCCTAGTACTGCTCTCGCCCAAGCACGCTTAACTTCGGAGTTCTGATGGGATCCGGTGCATTAGTGCTGGTATGATCGCACCCGACATTGAGTGGGATGTTTATTTCTTATATCCCTCGAGTACGTGTGGAGCGGGCGGCGATGGACAACACGCGGCACTGCTCTCGCCCAATCATAACCTATGAAGTTAAGCGTTCTGGCACGATGGCAGAGCTAGGATGGGTGACCTCCCTGGGAAGACCTCGTGTCGCGACCGTTTACTGGAAATAATGGATAAAACAGTCGAAATAATTGTTTTTAATGAGTTAACCGTCTCCGGAGTAATCTGCGTCATACCCTTCCGCACAGAACCGGCTCAGGACAACAAAAATCGATAAATGTTCCCAGAAAATAGAAAAAAAAATAAGAAGAAGGAAATAACGAATGTAATGCTATTATTATGCCTGGATAACGATAAAATGGAACCGGAATCGAATTTCGAACTTCCTAAGCGGATTTCTCGAGGAAACGAAAGCTTAAGAGAAGCGGTAAATCGCAAATTAGAGGGTCTTAGAGAAGGAATTCGGCTAAAATCTCGTCAGCTCATTGCGTAGTAATGATGTCTCGTCCGTTTGCCAGTTTACAATCAAATTAGCCTACAATTTTGTCCAAATCCGGCAGTGCCCGAGCTACTTTCATTTCACATGTCTTATCTGGTCTCGATCGAGATTCAGATGATTTGAGCCGAAAATCGTCTGTCAACAAGTAATCAAAAATAGAAAAACACGAAAAGGGGTGCAACACGAGGACTTCCTAGGGGGTCACCCATTCCTAGTACTGCTCTCGCCCAAGCACGCTTAACTTCGGAGTTCTGATGGGATCCGGTGCATTAGTGCTGGTATGATCGCACCCGACATTGAGTGGGATGTTTATTCTTATATCCCTCGAGTACGTGTGGAGCGGGCGGCGATGGACAACACGCGGCACTGCTCTCGCCCAATCATAACCATGAAGTTAAGCGTTCTGGCGCGATGGCAGAGGTAGGATGGGTGACCTCACTGGGAAGACCTCGTGTCGCGACCGTTTACGTAAATTATGGATAAAACAGTCGAAATAATTGTTTTTAATGAGTTAACCGTCTCCGGAGTAATCTGCGTCATACCCTTCCGCACAAACCGGCTCACGACAACAAAAATCGATAAATGTTCCTAGAAAATAGAAAAAAAATAAGAAGAAGGAAATAACGAATGTAAGCTATTATTATGCCTGGGATACGATAAAATGGAACCGGAATCGAATTTCGAACTTCCTAAGCGGATTTCTCGAGGAAACGAAAGCTTAACAGAAGCGTTAAATCGCAAATTAGAGGGTCTTAGAGAAGGAATTCGGCTAAAATCTCGTCAGCTCATTGCGTAGTAATGAGTCTCGTCCGTTTGCCCGTTTACAATCAAATTAGCCTACAATTTTGTCCAAATCTGGCAGTGCCCGAGCTACTTTCATTTCACATGTCTTATCTGGTCCCGATCGAGATTCAGATGATTTGAGCCGAAAATCGTCTGTCAACAAGTAATCAAAAATAGAAAAACACGAAAAGGGGTGCAACACGAGGACTTCCTAGGGGGTCACCCATTCCTAGTACTGCTCTCGTCCAAGCACGCTTAACCTTCGAGTTCTGATGGGATCCAGGGCATTAGTGCTGGTATGATCGCACCCGACATTGAGTGGGATGTTTATTCTTATATCCCTCGAGTACGTGTGGAGAGGGCGGCGATGGACAACACGCGGCACTGCTCTCAGCCCAATCATAACCAAGAAGTTAAGCGTTCTGGCGCGATGGCAGAGGTAGGATGGGTGACCTCCCTGGAAGACCTCGTGTCGCGACCGTTTACGTAAATTATGGATAAAACAGTCGAAATAATTGTTTTAATGAGTTAACCGTCTCCGGAGTAATCTGCGTCATACCCTTCCGCACAGAACCGGCTCACGACAACAAAAATCGATAAATGTTCCCAGAAAATAGAAAAAAAAATAAGAAGAAGGAAATAACGAATGTAACGCTATTATTATGCTTGGGATACGATAAAATGGAACCGGAATCGAATTTCGAACTTCCTAAGCAGATTTCTCGATGAAACGAAAGCTTAACAGAAGCTGTAAATCGCAAATTAGAGGGTCTTAGAGAAGGAATTCGGCTAAAATCTCGTCAGCTCATTGCGTAGATAATGAGTCTCGTCCGTTTGCCCGTTTACAATCAAATTAGCCTACAATTTTGTCCAAATCGGCAGTGCCCGAGCTACTTTCATTTCACATGTCTTATCTGGTCCCGATCGAGATTCAGATGATTTGAGCCGAAAATCGTCTGTCAACAAGTAATCAAAAATAGAAAAACACGAAAAAGGGTGCAACACGAGGACTTCCCAGGGGTCACCCACCCTAGTACTGCTCTCGTCCCAAGCACGCTAAACTTCGGAGTTCTGATGGGATCCGGTGCATTAGTGCTGGTATGATCGCACCCGACATTGAGTGGGATGTTTATTCTTATATCCCTCGAGTACGTGTGGAGCGGGCGGCGATGGACAACACGCGGCACTGCTCTCGCCCAATCATAACCATGAAGTTAAGCGTTCTGGCGCGATGGCAGAGCTAGGATGGGTGACCTCCCTGGGAAGACCTCGTGTCGCGATCGTTACGTGAATTATGGATAAAACAGTTGAATTAATTGTTTTAATGTGTTAACCTTCTCCGGAGTAATCTGCGTCATACCCTTCCGCACAGAACCGGCTCACGACAACAAAAATCGATAAACGTTCCAGAAAATAGAAAAAAAAATAAGAAAGAACGAAATAACGAATGTAAAGCTATTATTATGCCTGGGATACGATAAAATGGAACCGGAATCGAATTTCGAACTTCCTAAGCGGATTTCTCGAGGAAACGAAAGCTTAATAGAAGCGGTAAATCGCAAATAGAGGGTCTTAGAGAAGAAATTCGGCTAAAATCTCGTCAGCTCATTGCGTAGTAATGCATCTCGTCCGTTGCCCGTTTACATCAAATTAGCCCACAATTTGTCCAAATTCGGCAGTGCCCGAGCTACTTTCATTTCACATGTCTTATCTGGTCCCGATCGAGATTCAGATGATTTGAGCCGAAAATCGTCGGTCAACAAGTAATCAAAAATAGAAAAACACGAAAAGGGGTGAAACACGAGGACAACCTAGGGGTAAATAACGATGTAAAGCTATTATTATGCCTAGGATCCGATAAAATGGAACTGGAATCGAATTTCGAACTTCCTAAGCGGATTCCTCGAGGAAACGAAAGCTTAAGAGAAGAGGTAAATCGCAAATTAGAGGGTCTTAGAGAAGGATTTCGGCTAAAATCTCGTCAGCTTCATTGCGTAGTAATGTGTCTCGTCCGTTGCCCGTTTACAATCAAATTAGCCCTACAATTTTGTCCAAATCCGGCAGTGCCCGAAGCTACTTTCATTTCACATGTCTTATCTGGTCTCGATCGAGATTCAGATGATTTGAGCCGAAAATCGTCTGTCAACAAAGTAATCAAAATAGAAAAACAAGAAAAAGGGTTGCAACACGAGGACTTCCCAGGAGGTCACCATCCTAGTACAGCTCTCGTCCAAGCACGCTTAACTTCGGAGTTCTGATGGGATCCATGGCATTAGTGCTGGTATGATCGCACCCGACATTGAGTGGGATGTTATTCTTATATCCCTCGAGTACGTGTGGAGCAGGCGGCGATGGACAACACGCGGCACTGCTCTCGCCCAATCATAACCATGAAGTTAAGCGTTCTGGCGCGATGGCAGAGCTAGGATGGGTGACCTCCCTGGGAAGACCTCGTGTCGCGACCGTTTACGTAAATTATGGATAAACAGTCGAAATAACTTGTTTTTAATGAGTTAACCGTCTCTGGAGTAATCTGCGTCATACCCTTCCGCACAGAACCGGCTCACGACAACAAAAATCGATAAATGTTCCCAGAAATTAGAAAAAAAAATAAGAAGAAGAAAATAACGAATGTAAAGCTATTATTAGGCTGAGATACGATAAAATGGAACCGGAATCGAATTTCGAACTTCCTAAGCGGATTTCTCGAGGAAACGAAAGCTTAACAGAAGCGGTAAATCGCAAAATAAAGGGTCTTAGAGAAGGAATCGGCTAAAATCTCGTCAGCTCATTGCGTAGTAATGAGTCTCGTCCGTTTGCCCGTTTACAATCAAATTAGCCTACAATTTTGTCCAAATCCGGCAGTGCCCGAGCTACTTTCATTCACATGTCTTATCTGGTCCCGATCGAGATTCAGATGATTTGAGCCGAAAATCGTCTGTCAACAAGTAATCAAAAATAGAAAAACACGAAAAGGGGTGCAACACGAGGACTTCCCTGGGGGTCACCCATCCTAGTACTGCTCACGCCCAAGCACGCTAACTTCGAAATTCTGATGGGATCCGGTGCATTAGTGCTGGTATGATCGCACCCACATTGAGTGGGATGTTTATTCTTATATCCCTCGAGTACGTGTGGAGCGGGCGGCGATGGACAAACACGCGGCACTGCTCTCGCCCAATCATAACCATGAAGTTAAGCGTTATGGCGCGATGGTAGAGCTAGGATGGGTGACCTCCCTGGGAAGACCTCGTGTCGCGATCGTTTAAGTAAATTATGGATAAAACAGTCGAAATAATTGTTTTTAATGAGTTAACCGCCTCCGGAGTAATCTGCTTCATACCCTTCCGCACAGAACCGGCTCACTGACAAACAAAAATCGATAAACGTTCCCAGAAAATAGAAAAAAAATAAGAAGAAGGAAATACGAATGTAAAGCTATTATTATGTCTGGGATACGATAAAATGGAACCGAAATCGAATTTCGAACTTCCTAAGCGGATTTCTCGAGGAACGAAAGCTTAACAGAAGCGGTAAATAGCAAATTAGAGGGTCTTAGAGAAGGAATTCGGCTAAAATCTCGTCAGCTCATTGCGTAGTAATGAATCTCGTCCGTTGCCCGTTTACAATCAAATTAGGCCACAATTTTGTCCAAATCCGGCAGTGCCCGAGCTACTTTCATTTCACATGTCTTATCTGGTCACGATCGAGATTCAGATGATTTGAGCCGAAAATCGTCTTTCAACAAGTAATCAAAACAGAAAAACACGAAAAGGGGTGAAACACGAGGACAACCTAGGGGTAAATAACGATGTAAAGCTATTATTATGCCTGAGATACGATAAAATGGAACTGGAATCGAATTTCGAACTTCCTAAGCGGATTTCTCGAGGAAGCGAAAGCTTAACAGAAGCGGTAAAAAGCAAATTAGAGGGTCTTAGAGAAGGAATTCGGCTAAAATCTCGTCAGCTCATTGCGTAGTAATGAGTCTCGTCCGTTTGCCCGTTTACAATCAAATTAGCCTACAATTTTGTCCAAATCCGGCAGTGCCCGAGCTACTTTCATTTCACATGTCTTATCTGGTCCCGATCGAGATTCAGATGATTTGAACCGAAAATCGTTTGTCAACAAGTAATCAAAATAGAAAAACACGAAAAAGGGTGCAACACGAGGACTTTCCAGGGGGTCACCCATCCTAGTACTGCTCTCGCCTAAGCACGCTTAACTTCGGAGTTCTGTTGGGATCCGGTGCATTAGTGCTGGTATGATCGCACCCGACATTGAGTGGGATGTTTATTCTTATATCCCTCGAGTACGTGTGGAGCGGGCGGCGATGGACAACACGCGGCACTGCTTTCGCCCCATCATAACCATGAAGTTAAGCGTTCTGGCGTGATGGCAGAGCTAGGATGGCTGACCTCCCTGCGAAAACCTCGTGTCGCGACCGGTTACGTAAATTATGGTTAAAACAGTCGAAATAATTGTTTTTAATGAGTTAACCGTCTCCGGAGTAATCTGCGTCATACCCATCCGCACAGAACCGGCTCACGACAACAAAAATCGATAAATGTTCCCAGAAAATAGAAAAAAAAGAAAGAAGAAGGAAATAACGAATGTAAAGCTATTATTATGCTTGGGATACGATAAAATGGAACCGGAATCGAATTTCGAACTTCCTAAGCGGATTTCTCGAGGAAACGAAAGCTTAAGAGAAGAGGTAATCGCAAATTAGAGGGTCTTAGAGAAGGATTTTGTCTAAAATCTCGTCAGCTCATTGCGTAGTAATGTGTCTCCTCCGTTTGCCCGTTTACAATCAAATTAGCCTACAATTTTGTCCAAATCTGGCAGTGTCCGAGCTACTTTCATTTCACATGTCTTATCTAGTCTCGATCGAGATTCAGATGATTTGAGCCGAAAATCGTCTGTCAACAAATAATCAAAAATAGAAAAACAAGAAAAGGGGTGCAACACGAGGACTTCCCAGAAGGTCACCGATCCTAGTACTGCTCTCGTCCAAGCACGCTTAACTTCGGAGTTCTGATGGGATCCATGGCATTAGTGCTGGTATGATCGCACCCGACATTGAGTGGGATGTTTATTCTTATATCCCTCGAGTACGTGTGGAGCAAGCGGCGATGGACAACACGCGACACTGCTCTCGCCCAATCATAACCATGAAGTTAAGCGTTCTGGCGCGATGGCAGAGCTAGGATGGGTGACCTCCCTGGGAAGACCTCGTGTCGCGACCGGTTACGTAAATTATGGTTAAACCAGTCGAAATAATTATTTTTAATGAGTTAACCGTCTCCGGAGTAATCTGCGTCATACCCTTCCGCACAGAACCGGCTCACGACAACAAAAATCGATAAATGTTCCCCGAAAATAGAAAAAAATAAGAAGAAGGAAATAACGAATGTAAAGCTATTATTATGCCTGGGATACGATAAAATGGAACCGGAATCGAATTTCGAACTTCCTAAGCGGATTTCTCGAGGAAACAAAAGCTTAAGAGAAGAGGTAAATCGCAAATTAGAGGGTCTTAGAGAAGGATTTCGGCTAAAATCTCATCAGCTCATTGCGTAGAAATGTGTCTCGTCCGTTTGCCCGTTTACAATCAAATTAGCCAACAATTTTGTCCAAATCCGGCAGTGCCCGAGCTACTTTCATTTCACATGTCTTATCTGGTCCCAATCGAGATTCAGATTATTTGAGCCGAAAATCGTCTGTCAACAAGTAATCAAAAATAGAAAAACACGAAAAGGGGTGCAACACGAGGACTTCCCAGGAGGTAAGCCATCCTAGTACTGCTCTCGCCCAAGCACGCTTAACTTCGGAGTTCTAATGGGATCCGGTGGATTAGTGCTGGTATGATCGCACCTGACATTGAGTGGATGTTTATTCTTATATCTCTCGAGTACGTGTGGAGCGGGCGGCGATGGACAACACGCGGCACTGCTCTCGCCCAATCATAACCATGAAGTTAAGCGTTCTGGCGCGATTGCAGAGCTAGGATGGGTGACCTCCCTGGGAAGACCTCGTGTCGCGACCGTTTACGTAAATTATGGATAAAACAGTCGAAATAATTGTTTTTAATGAGTTAACCGTCTCCGGAGTAATCTGCGTCCTACCCTTCCGCACAGAACCGGTTCACGACAACAAAAATCGATAAATGTTCGAAGAAAATAGAAAAAAAAATAAGAACAAGGAAAATAACGAATGTAAAGCTATTATTATGACTGGGATACGATAAAATGGAACCGGAATCGAATTTCGAACTTCCTAAGCGGATTTCCCGAGGAAACGAAAGCTTAACAGAAGCGTTAAATCGCAAATTAGAGGGTCTTAGAGAAGGAATTCGGCTAAATTCTCGTCAGCTCATTGCGTAGTAATGAGTCTCGTCTGTTTGCTCGTTTACAATCAAATTAGCCTACAATTTTGTCCAAATCTGGCAGTGGCCGAGCTACTTTCATTTCACATGTCTTATCTGGTCCCGATCGAGATTCAGATGATTTGAGCCGAAAATCGTCTGTCAACAAGTAATCAAAAATAGAAAAACCCGAAAAGGGGTACAACACGAGAACTTCCTAGGAGGTCACCCATCCTAGTACTGCTCTCGCCCAAGCACGCTTAACTTCAAAGTTCTGATGGGATCCGGTGCATTAGTGCTGGTATGATCGCACCCGACATTGAGTGGGATGTTTATTCTTATATCCCTCGAGTACGTGTGGAGCAGGTGGCGCTGGACAACACGCGGCACTGCTCTCGCCCAATCATAACCACGAAGTTAAGCGTTCTGGCGCGATGGCAGAGGTAGGATGGGTGACCTCCCTGGGAAGACCTCGTGTCGCGATCGTTTACGTAAATTATGGATAAAACAGTCGAAAT
Organism: Primulina tabacum; assembly: GCF_025594145.1. Classification (NCBI taxonomy): domain Eukaryota; kingdom Viridiplantae; phylum Streptophyta; class Magnoliopsida; order Lamiales; family Gesneriaceae; genus Primulina; species Primulina tabacum. Next base: position 41,538,560 of record NC_134559.1, read on the forward strand.
AATTGTTTTAAATTAGTTAACCGTCTCCGGAGTAATCTGCGTCATACCCTTCCGCACAGAACCGGCTCACGACAACAAAAATCGATAAATGTTCCCAGAAAATAGAAAAAAAAATAAGAAGAAGGAATCAACGAATGTAAAGCTACTATTATGCCTGGGATACGATAAAATGGAACCGGAATCGAATTTCGAACTTCCTAAGCGGATTTCTCGAGGAAACGAAAGCTTAATAGAAGCGGTAAATCGCAAATTAGAGGGTCTTAGAGAAGGAATTTGGCTAAAATCTCGTCAGCTCATTGCGTAGTAATGAGTCTCGTCCGTTTGCCCGTTTACAATCAAATTAGCCTACAATTTTGTCCAAATCCGGCAGTGCCCGAGCTACTTTCATTTCACATGTCTTATCTGGTCCCGATCGAGATTCAGATGATTTGAGCCGAAAATCGTCTGTCAACAAGTAATCAAAAATAGAAAAACCCGAAAAGGGGTGCAACACGAGGACTTCCCAGGAGGTCACCCATCCTAGTACTGCTCTCTCCCAAGCACGCTTGATTTCAGAGTTCTGATGGGATCATGTGCATTAGTGCTGTTATGATCGCACCCGACATTGAGTGGGATGTTTATTCTTATATCCCTCGAGTACGTGTGGAGCGGGTGGCGATGGACAACACGCGGCACTGCTCTCGCCCAATCATAACCACGAAGTTAAGCGTTCTGGCGCGATGGCAGAGGTAGGATGGGTGACCTCCCTGGGAAGACCTCGTGTCGCGATCGTTTACGTAAATTATGGATAAAACAGTCGAAATAATTATTTTTAATTAGTTAACCATCTCCGGAGTAATCTGCGTCATACCCTTCCGCACAGAACCGGTGCACGACAACAAAAATCGATAAATGTTCCCAGAAAATAGAAAAAAAATAAGAAGAAGGAAATAACGAATGTAAAGCTATTATTATGCCTGGGATACGATAAAATGGAACCGGAATCGAATTTCGAACTTCCTAAGCGGATTTCTCGAGGAAACGAAAGCTTAACAGAAGCGGTAAATCGCAAATTAGAGGGTCTTAGAGAAGGAATTCGGCTAAAATCTCGTCAGCTCATTGCGTAGTAATGAGTCTCGTCCGTTTGCCCGTTTACAATCAAATTAGCCTACAATTTTGTCCAAATCCGACAGTGCCCGAGCTACTTTCATTTCACATGTCATATTTGGTCCCGATCAAGATTCAGATGATTTGAGCCGAAAATCGTCTGTCAACAAGTAATCAAAAATAGAAAAACACGAAAAGGGGTGCAACACAAGGACTTCCCAGGGGGTCACCCATCCTAGTATTGCTCTCGCCCAAGCATACTTAACTTCGGAGTTCTGATGGGATCCGGTGCATTAGTGCTGGTATGATCGCACCCGACATTGAGTGGGATGTTTATTCTTATATCCCTCGAGTACGTGTGGAGCGGACGGCGATGGACAACACGCGGCACTGCTTTCGCCCAATCATAACCACGAAGTTAAGCGTTCTGGCGCGATGGCAGAGGTAGGATGGGTGACCTCCCTGGGAAGACCTCGTGTCGCGATCGTTTACGTAAATTATGGATAAAACAGTCGAAATAAATTTTTTAAATTAGTTAACCATCTCCGGAGTAATCTGCGTCATACCCTTCCGTACAGAACCGGCTCACGACAACAAAAATCGATAAATGTTCCCAGAAAATAGAAAAAAAAAATAAGAAGAAGGAAATAACGAATGTAAAGCTATTATTAAGCTTGGGATACGATAAAATGGAACCAGAATCGAATTTCGAACTTCCTAAGCGGATTTCTCGATGAAATGAAAGCTTAACAGAAGCGGTAAATCGCAAATTAGAGGGTCTTAGAGAAGGAATTCGGCTTAAATCTCGTCAGCTCATTGCGTAGTAATGAGTCCCGTCCGTTTGCCCGTTTACAATCAAATTAGCCTACAATTTTGTCCAATCCTGGCAGTGCCCGAGCTACTTTCATTTCACATGTCTTATTGGTCCCGATCGAGATTCAGATGATTTGAGCCGAAAAATCGTCTGTCAAACAAGTAATCAAAAATAGAAAAAACACACGAAAAAGGGTGCAACACGAGGACTTCCCAGGGTGTCACCCATCCTAGTACTTGCTCTCGCCCCAAGCACGGCTTACCTTCGGAGTTCTGATGGGATCCGGTGCATTAGTGCTGGTATGATCGCACCCGACATTGAGTGGGATGTTTTATTCTTATATCCCTCGAGTACGTGTGGAGCGGGCGGCGATGGACCAACACGCGGCACTGCTTCTCGCCCAATCATAACCACGAAGTTAGCGTTCTGGCGCGATGGCAGAGGTAGGATGGGTGACCTCCCTGGGACTACCTCGTGTCGCGATCGTTTACGTAAATTATGGATTAAAACAGTTTCGAAATAATTGTTTTAAATTAGTTAACTCCGTCTCCGGAGTAATCTGCGTCATACCCTTCCGCACAGAACCGCCTCACGACAACACCAAATCGATAAATGTTCCCAGAAAATAGAAAAAAAAATAAGAAGAAGGAAAAACGAATGTAAAGCTATTATTATGCCTGGGATACGATAAAATGGAACCGGAATCGAATTTCGAACTTCCTAAGCGGATTTCTCGAGGAAACGAAAGCTTAACAGAAGCGGTAAATCGCAAATTAGAGGGTCTTAGAGAAGGAATTCGGCTAAAATCTCGTCAGCTCATTGCGTAGTAATGAGTCTCGTCCGTTTGCCCGTTTACAATCAAATTAGCCTACAATTTTGTCCAAATCCGGCAGTGCCCGAGCTACTTTCATTTCACATGTCTTATCTGGTCCCGATCGAGATTCAGATGATTTGAGCCGAAAATCGTCTGTCAACAAGTAATCAAAAATAAAAAACCGAAAAGGGTGCAACACGAGGACTTCCAGGGGTCACCCATCCTAGTACTCTCTCGCCCAAGCACGCTTAACTTCGGAGTTCTGATGGGATCCGGTGCATTAGTGCTGGTATGATCGCACCCGACATTGAGTGGATGTTTATTTTATATCCCTCAAGTACGTGTGGAGCAGTGGCGCTGGACAACACGCGGCACTGCTCTCCCAATCATAACCACGAATTAAGCATTCTGGCTCGATGGCAGAGGAGGATGGTGACCTCCCTGGGAGACCTCGTGTCACGATCGTTTACGTAAATTATGGATAAAACCAGTCGAAAAATTGTT
>NC_134559.1:41541877-41572835 GCF_025594145.1 Primulina tabacum
GCGGGCACTGCCGATTTGGACAAAATTGTAGGCTAATTTGATTGTAAACGGGCAACGGACGAGACTCATTACTACGCAATGAGCTGACGAGATTTTAGCCGAATTCCTTCTCTAAGACCCTCTAATTTGCGATTTACCGCTTCGGTTAAGCTTTCGTTTCCTCGAGAAATCCGCTTAGGAAGTTCGAAATTCGATTCCAGTTCCATTTTATCGTATCCCAGGCATAAATAGCTTTACATTCGTTATTTCCTTCTTCTTATTTTTTTTATATTTTCTGGGAACATTTATTGATTTTTGTTGTCGTGAGCCGGTTCTGTGCGGAAGGGTATGACGCAGATTACTCCGGAGACGGTTAACTCATTAAAAACAATTATTTCGACTGTTTTATCCATAATTTACGTAAACGTCGCGACACGAGGTCTTCCCAGGGAGGTCACCCATCCTACCTCTGCCATCGCGCCAGAACGCTTAACTTCATGGTTATGATTGGGCGAGAGCAGTGCCGCGTGTTGTCCATCGCCGCCCGCTCCACACGTACTCGAGGGATATAAGAATAAACATCCCACTCAATGTCGGTGCGATCATACCAGCACTAATGCACCGGATCCCATCAGAACTCCGAAGTTAAGCGTGCTTGGGCGAGAGCAGTACTAGGATGGGTGACCCCTGGGAAGTCCTCGTGTTGCACCCTTTTTGTTTTTTCTATTTTTGATTACTTGTTGACAGACGATTTTCGGCTCAAATCATCTGAATCTCGATCGGGACCAGATAAGACATGTGAAATGAAAGTAGCTCGGGCACTGCCGGATTTGGACAAAATTGTAGGCTAATTTGATTGTAAACGGGCAAACGGACGAGACTCATTACTACGCAATGAGCTGACGAGATTTTAGCCGAATTCCTTCTCTAAGACCCTCTAATTTGCGATTTACCGCTTCTGTTAAGCTTTCGTTTCCTCGAGAAATCCGCTTAGGAAGTTCGAAATTCGATTCCGGTTCCATTTTATCGTATCCCAGGCATAATAATAGCTTTACATTCGTTATTTCCTTCTTCTTATTTTTTTTTCTATTTTCTGGGAACATTTATCGATTTTTGTTGTCGTGAGCCGGTTCTGTGCGGAAGGGTATGACGCAGATTACTCCGGAGACGGTTAACTCATTAAAAACAATTATTTCGACTGTTTTATCCATAATTTACGTAAACGTCGCGACACGAGGTCTTCCCAGGGAGGTCACCCATCCTAGCTCTGCCATCGCGCCAGAACGCTTAACTTCATGGTTATGATTGGGCGAGAGCAGTGCCGCGTGTTGTCCATCGCCGCCCGCTCCACACGTACTCGAGGGATATAAGAATAAACATCCCACTCAATGTCGGTGCGATCATACCAGCACTAATGCACCGGATCCCATCAGAACTCCGAAGTTAAGCGTGCTTGGGCGAGCAGTACTAGGATGGGTGACCCCTGGGAAGTCCTCGTGTTGCACCCTTTTCGTGTTTTTCTATTTTTGATTACTTGTTGACAGACGATTTTCGGCTCAAATCATCTGAATCTCGATCGGGACCAGATAAGACATGTGAAATGAAAGTAGCTCGGGCACTGCCGGATTTGGACAAAATTGTAGGCTAATTTGATTGTAAACGGCAAACGGACGAGACTCATTACTACGCAATGAGCTGACGAGATTTTAGCCGAATTCCTTCTCTAAGACCCTCTAATTTGCGATTTACCGCTTCTGTTAAGCTTTCGTTTCCTCGAGAAATCCGCTTAGGAAGTTCGAAATTCGATTCCGGTTCCATTTTATCGTATCCCAGGCATAATAATAGCTTTACATTCGTTATTTCCTTCTTCTTATTTTTTTTTCTATTTTCTGGGAACATTTATCGATTTTTGTTGTCGTGAGCCGGTTCTGTGCGGAAGGGTATGACGCAGATTACTCCGGAGACGGTTAACTCATTAAAAACAATTATTTCGACTGTTTTATCCATAATTTACGTAAACGGTCGCGACACGAGGTCTTCCCAGGGAGGTCACCCATCCTAGCTCTGCCATCGCGCTATAACGCTTATCTTCATGGTTATGATTGGGCGAGAGCAGTGCCGCGTGTTGTCCATCGCCGCCCGCTCCACACGTACTCGAGGGATATAAGAATAAACATCCCACTTGATGTCGGGTGCGATCATACCAGCACTAATGCACCGGATCCCATCAGAACTCCGAAGTTAAGCGTGCTTGGGCGAGAGCAGTACTAGGATGGGTGACACCCTGGGAAGTCCTCGTGTTTTTCTATTTTTGATTACTTGTTGACAGACGATTTTCGGCTCAAATCATCTGAATCTCGATCGGGACCAGATAAGACATGTGAAATGAAAGTAGCTCGGGCACTGCCGGATTTGGAAAAAATTGTAGGCTAATTTGATTGTAAACGGGCAAACGGACGAGACTCATTACTACGCAATGAGCTGACGAGATTTTAGCCGAATTCCTTCTCTAAGACCCTCTAATTTGCGATTTACCGCTTCTGTTAAGCTTTCGTTTCCTCGAGAAATCCGCTTAGGAAGTTCGAAATTCGATTCCGGTTCCATTTTATCGTATCCCAGGTATAAAAATAGCTTTACATTCGTTATTTCCTTCTTCTTATTTTTTTTCTATTTTCTGGGAACATTTATCGATTTTTGTTGTCGTGAGCCGGTTCTGTGCGGAAGGGTATGACGCAGATTACTCCGGAGACGGTTAACTCATTAAAAACAATTATTTCGACTGTTTTATCCATAATTTACGTAAACGTCGACACGAGGTCTTCCCAGGGAGGTCACCCATCCTACTCTGCCATCGCGCCAGAACGCTTAACTTCATGGTTATGATTGGGCGAGCAGTGCCGCGTGTTGTCCATCGCCGCCCGCTCCACACGTACTCGAGGGATATAAGAATAAACATCCCACTCAATGTCGGGTGCGATCATACCAGCACTAATGCACCGGATCCCATCAGAACTCCGAAGTTAAGCGTTCTGGGCTGAGAGAGCAGTACTGGATGGGTGACCTCCTGGGAAGTCCTCGTGTTGCACCCATTTTCGTGTTTTTCTATTTTTGATTACGTGTTGACAGCCGATTTTCGGCTAAAATCATCTGAATCTCGATCGTGACCAGATAAAGACATGTGAAATGAAAGTAGCTCGGGCATGCCGGATTTGGGCAAACTTGTAGGCTAATTTGATTGTAACGAGGCAAACGGACGAGACTCATTACTACGCAATGAGCTGACGAGATTTAGCCGAATTCCTTCCCTAAGACCCTCTAATTTGCGATTTAACGCTTATGTTAACCTTTCGTTTCCTCGAGAAATCCGCTTAGGAAGTTCGAAATTCGATTCCGGTTCCATTTTATCGTATCCTAAGCATAATAATAGCTTTACATTCGTTATTTCCTTCTTATTTTTTTTTCTATTTTCTGGGAACATTTATCGATTTTTGTTGTCGTGAGCCGGTTCTGTGTCGAAGGGTATGACGCAGATTACTCCGGAGACAGTTAACTCATTAAAAACAATTATTTCGACTGTTTTATCCATAATTTACGTAAACGATCGCGACACGATGTCTTCCCAGGGAGGTCACCCATCCTAACTATGCCATCGCGCCAGAACGCTTAACTTCATGGTTAGTTTGGGCGAGAGCAGTGCCGCGTGTTGTCCATCGCCGCCCGCTCCACACGTACTCGATGGATATAAGAATAAACATCCCAATCAATGTCGGGTGCGATCATACGAGCACTAATGCACCGGATCCCATCAGAACTCCGAAGTTAAGCGTGCTTGGGCGAGAGCAGTACTAGGATGGGTGACCTCCTGGCTCAAATCATCTGAATCTCGATCGGGAGTAGATAAGACATGTGAAATGAAAGTAGCCCGGGCAGTGCTGGATTTGGACAAAATTGTAGGCTAATTTGATTGTAAACGGGCAAACAGACGAGACTCATTGCTACGCAATGAGCTGACGAGATTTTAGCCGAATTTCTTCTCTAAGACCCTCTAATTTGCGATTTACCGGCTTCTGTTAAGCTTTCGTTTCCTCGAGAAATCCGCTTAGGAAGTTCGAAATTCGATTCCGGTTCCATTTTATCGTATCCCAGGCATAATAATAGCTTTACATTCGTTATTTCCTTCTTCTTATTTTTTTTCTATTTTCTGGGAACATTTATCGATTTTTGTTGTCGTGAGCCGGTTCTGTGCGGAAGGGTATAACGCAGAATACTCCGGAGACGGTAAACTAATTAAAAACAATTATTTCGACTGTTTTATCCATAATTTACGTAAACGATCGCGACACGAGGTCTTCCCAGGGAGGTCACCCATCCTACCTCTGCCATCGCGCCAGAACGCTTAACTTCGTGGTTATGATTGGGCGAGAGCAGTGCCGCGTGTTGTCCATCGCCGCCCGCTCCACAGGTACTCGAGGGATATAAGAATAAACATCCCACTCAATGTCGGATGCGATCATACCAGCACTAATGAACCGGATCCCATCAGAACTCCGAAGTTAAGCGTGCTTGGGCGAGAGCAGTACTAGGATGGGTGACACCCTGGGAAGTCCTCGTGTTGCACCCTTTTTCGTGTTTTCTATTTTTGATTACTTGTTGACAGACGATTTTCGGCTCAAATCATCTGAATCTCGATCGGGACCAGATAAGACATGTGAAATGAAACTAGCTCGGGCACTGCCGGATTTGGACAAAATTGTAGGCTAATTTGATTGTAAACGGGCAAACGGACGAGACTTTTTACTACGTAATGAGCTGACGAGATTTTAGCCGAATTCCTTCTCTTAGACCCCATAATTTGCGATTTACCGCTTCTGTTAAGCTTTCGTTTCCTCGAGAAATCCGCTTAGGAAGTTCGAAATTCGATTCCGGTTCCATTTTATCGTATCCCAGGCATAATAATAGCTTTACATTCGTTATTTCCTTCTTCTTTTTTTTTTCTATTTTCTAGGAACATTTATCGATTTTTGTTGTCGTGAGCCGGTTCTGTGTGGAAGGGTATGATGCAGATTACTCCGGAGACGGTTAACTCATTAAAAACAATTATTTCGACTGTTTTATCCATAATTTACGTAAACGGTCGCGACACGAGGTCTTCCCAGGGAGATCACCCATCCTAGCTCTGCCATCACGCCAGAACGCTTAACTTCCTGGTTATGATTGGGCGAGAGCAGTGCCGCGTGTTGTCCATCGCCGCCCGCTCCACACGTACTAGAGGGATATAAGAATTAACATCACACTCAATGTCGTGTGCGATCATACCAGCACTAATGCACCGTATCCCATCAGAACTCCGAAGTTAAGCGTGCTTGGGCGAGAGCAGTACAAGGATGGGTGTCGCCCTGGGAAGTCCTCGTGTTGCACCCTTTTTAGTGTTTTTCTATTTTTGATTACTTGTTGACAGACGATTTTCGGCTAAAAGCATCTGAATCTCGATCGGGACCAGATAAGACATGTGAAATGAAAGTAGCCCGGGCACTGCCGGATTTGGACAAAATTGTAGGCTAATTTATTGTAAACGGGCAAACGGACGAGACTCATTACTACGCAATGAGCTGACGAAGATTTTAGCCGAATTCCTTCTCTAAGACCCTCTAATTTGCGATTTACCGCTTCTGTTAAGCTTTCGTTTCCTCGAGAAATCCGCTTAGGAAGTTCGAAATTCGATTCTGGTTCCATTTTATCGTATCCCAAGAATAATAATAGCTTTACATTCGTTATTTCCTTCTTCTTATTTTTTTTTTCTATTTTCTGGGAACATTTATCGATTTTTGTTGTCGTGATCCGGTTCTGTGCGGAAGGGTATGACGCAGATTACTCCGGAGACGGTTAACTCATTAAAAACAATTATTTCGACTGTTTTATCCATTATTTTCGTAAACGGTCGCGACACGAGGTCTTCCCAGGGAGGTCACCCATCCTAGCTCTGCCATCGCGCCAGAACGCTTAACTTCATGGTTATGATTGGGCGAGAGCAGTGCCGCGTGTTGTCCATCGCCGCCCGCTCGACACGTACTCGAGGGATATAAGAATAAACATCCCACTCAATGTCGGGTGCGATCATACATGCACTAATGCACCGGATCCCATCAGAACTCCGAAACTAAGCGTGCTTGGGCAAGAGCAGTACTAGGAAGGGTGACCCCCTGGGAAGTCCTCGTGTTGTGCACCCCTTTTCGTGTTTTTCTATTTTTGATTACTTGTTGACAGACGATTTTCGGCTCAAATCATCTGAATCTTGATCGAGACCAGATAAGACATGTGAAATGAAAGTAGCTCGGGCACTGCCGGATTTGGACAAAATTGTAGGCTAATTTGATTGTAAACGGGCAAACGAACGAGACTCGTTACTCCGCAATGATCAGGTGAGATTTTAGCCGAATTCCTTCTCTAAGACCCTCTAAATTGCGATTTACCGGTTCTGTTTAGCTTTCGTTTCCTCGAGAAATCCGCTTAGGAAGTTCGAAATTCGATTCCGGTTCCATTTTATCGTATCCCAGGCATAATAATAGCTTTACATTCGTTATTTCCTTCTTCTTATTTTTTTTCTATTTTCTGGGAACATTTATCGATTTTTGTTGTCGTGAGCCGGTTTTGTGTGAAAGGGTATGACGCAGATTACTCCAGAGACGGTAAACTCATTAAAAACAATTATTTCGACTGTTTTATCCATAATTTACGTAAACGGTCGCGACACGAGGTCTTCCCAGGGAGGTCACCCATCCTAGCTCTGCCATCGCGCCAGAACGCTTAACTTCATGGTTATGATTGGGTGAGAGCAGTGCCGCATGTTGTCCATCGCCGCCCGCTCCACACGTACTCGAGGGATATAAGAGTAAACATCCCACTCAATTTCGGGTGCGATCATACCAGCACTAATGCCATGGATCCCATCAGAACTACGAAGTTAAGCGTGCTTGGACGAGAGCAGTACTAGAATGGGTGACCCCCTGGGAAGTCCTCGTGTTGCACCCCTTTTCGTATTTTTCTATTTTTGATTACTTGTTGACAGACGATTTTCGGCTCAAATCATCTGAATCTCGATCGAGACCAGATAAGACATGTGAAATGAAAGTAGCTCGGGCACTGTCGGATTTGGACAAAATTGTAGGCTAATTTGATTGTAAATGGGCAAACGGACGAGACACATTACTACGCAATGAGCTGACGAGATTTTAGCCGAATTCCTTCTCTAAAACCCTCTAATTTACGATTTACCGCTTCTCTTAAGCTTTCGTTTCCTCGAGAAATCCGCTTAGGAAGTTCGAAATTCGTTTCCGGTTCCATTTTATCGTATCCCAGGCATAATAATAGCATTACATTCGTTATTTCCTTCTTCTTATTTTTTTTTTCTATTTTCTGGGAATATTTATCAATTTTTGTTGTCCTGAGCCGGTTCTGTGCGGAAGGGTATGACGCAGATTACTCCAGAGAGGGTTAACTCATTAAAAACAATTATTTCGACTGTTTTATCCATAATTTACGTAAACGATCGCGACACGAGGTCTTCCCAGGGAGGTCACCCATCCTAGCTCTGCCATCACGCCAGAACGCTCAACTTCATGGTTATGATTGGGCGAGAGCAGTGCCGCGTGTTGTCCATCGCCGCCCGCTCCACACGTACTCGATGGATATAAGAATAAACATCCCACTCAATATCGGGTGCGATCATACCAGCACTAATGCTCCGGATCCCATCAGAACTCCGAAGTTAAGCGTGCTTGGGCGAGAGCAGTACTAGGGTGGGTGACCCCCTGGGAAGTCCTCGTGTTGCACCCCTTTTCGTGTTTTTCTATTTTTGATTACTTGTTGACAGACGATTTTCGGCTCAAATCATCTGAATCTCGATCGGGACCAGATAAGACATGTGAAATGAAAGTAGCTCGGGCACTGCCGGATTTGGACAAAATTGTAGGCTAATTTGATTGTAAACGGGCAAACGGACGAGACTCATTACTACGCAATGAGCTGTTGAGATTTTAGCCGAATTCCTTCTCTAAGACCCTCTAATTTGCGATTTACCGCTTCTCTTAAGCTTTCGTTTCCTCGAGAAATCCGCTTAGGAAGTTCGAAATTCGATTCTGGTTCCATTTTATCGTATCCCAAGAATAATAATAGCTTTACATTCGTTATTTCCTTCTTCTTATTTTTTTTTTCTATTTTCTGGGAACATTTATCAATTTTTGTTGTCCTGAGCCGGTTCTTTGAAGAAGGGTATGACGCAGATTACTCCGGAGACGGTTAACTCATTAAAAACAATTATTTCGACTGTTTTATCCATTATTTTCGTAAACGGTCGCGACACGAGGTCTTCCCAGGGAGGTCACCCATCCTAGCTCTGCCATCGCGCCAGAACGCTTAACTTCATGGTTATGATTGGGCGAGAGCAGTGCCGCGTGTTGTCCATCGCCGCCCGCTCCACACGTACTCGAGGGATATAAGAATAAACATCCCACTCAATGTCGGGTGCGATCATACCAGCACTAATGCACCTGATCCCATCAGAACTCCGAAGTTAAGCATGCTTGGGCGAGAGCAGTACTAGGATGGGTGACCCCCTGGTAAGTCCTCGTGTCGCACCCCTTTTCGTGTTTTTCTATTTTTGATTACTTGTTGACAGACGATTTTCGGCTCAAATCATCTGAATCTCGATCGGGACCAGATAAGACATGTGAAATTAAAGTAGCTCGGGCACTGCCGGATTTGGACAAAATTGTAGCCTAATTTGATTGTAAACGGGCTAACGGACGAGACTCATTACTACGCAATGAGCTGTTGAGATTTTAGCCGAATTCCTTCTCTAAGACCCTCTAATTTGCGATTTACCGCTTCTCTTAAGCTTTCGTTTCCTCGAGAAATCCGCTTAGGAAGTTCGAAATTCGATTCTGGTTCCATTTTATCGTATCCCAGGCATAATAATAGCTTTACATTCGTTATTTCCTTCTTCTTATTTGTTTTCTATTTTCTGGGAACATTTATCGATTTTTGTTGTCCTGAGCCGGTTTTGTGCGGAAGGGTATGACGCAGATTACTCCGGACACAGTTAACTCATTAAAAAACATTATTTCGACTGTTTTATCCATAATTTCCATAAACGGTCGCGACACAAGGTCTTCCCAGGGAGGTCACCCATCCTAGCTCTGCCATCGCGCCAGAACGCTTAACTTCATGGTTGTGATTGGGCGAGAGCAGTGCCGCGTGTTGTCCATCGCCGCCCGCTCCATACGTGCTCGAGGGATATAAGAATAAACATCCCACTCAATGTCGGGTGCGATCATACCTGCACTAATGCACCGGATCCCATCAGAAGTCCGAAGTTAAGCATGCTTGGGCGAGAGCAGTACTAGGATGGGTGACCCCCTGGGAAGTCCTCGTGTTGCACACTTTTTCGTGTTTTTATATTTTTGATTACTTGTTGACAGACGATTTTCGGCTCAAATCATCTAAATCTCGATCGAGACCAGATAAGACATGTGAAATGAAAGTAGCTCGGGCACTGCCGGATTTGGACAAAATTGTAGGCTAATTTGATTGTAAACGGGCAAACGGACGAGACTCATTCTACGCAATGAGCTGACGAGATTTTAGCCGAATTCCTTCTCTAAGACCCTCTAATTTGCGATTTACCGCTTCTGTTAAGCTTTCGTTTCCTCGAGAAATCCGCTTAGGAAGTTCGAAATTCGATTCCGGTTCCATTTTATCGTATCCCAGGCATAATAATAGCTTTACATTCGTTATTTCCTTCTTCTTATTTTTTTTCTATTTTCTGGGAACATTTATCGATTTTTGTTGTCGTGAGCCGGTTCTGTGCGGAAGGGTATGACCCAGATTACTCCGGAGACGGTAAACTAATTAAAAACAATTATTTCGACTGTTTTATCCATAATTTACGTAAAAAATCGCGACACGAGGTCTTCCCAGGGAGGTCACCCATCCTACCTCTGCCATCGCGCCAGAACGCTTAACTTCGTGGTTATGATTGGGCGAGAGCAGTGCCGCATGTTGTCCATCGCCGCCTGCGACCCCCTGGGAAGTCCTCGTGTTGCACCCCTTTTCGTGTTTTTCTATTTTTGATTAATTGTTGACATGCGATTTTCGGCTCAAATCATCTGAATCTCGATCGTGACCAGATAAGACATGTGAAATCAACGGAGCTCGGACACTTCCTGATTTGGACAAAATTGTAGCCTAATTTGATTGTAAATGGGCAAACGGACGAGACACATTACTACGCAATGAGCTGACGAGATTTTAGCCGAATTCCTTCTCTAAGACCCTCTAATTTACGATTTATTGCTTCTCTTAAGCTTTCGTTTCCTCGAGAAATCCGCTTAGGAAGTTCGAAATTCGTTTCCGGTTCCATTTTATCGTATCCCAGGCATAATAATAGCATTACATTCGTTATTTCCTTCTTCTTATTTTTTTTTTCTATTTTCTGGGAACATTTATCAATTTTTGTTGTCCTGAGCCGGTTCTGTGCGGAAGGGTATGACGCAGATTACTCCGGAGACGGTTAACTCATTAAAAACAATTATTTCGACTGTTTTATCCATTATTTTCGTAAACGGTCGCGACACGAGGTCTTCCCAGGGAGGTCACCCATCCTAGCTCTGCCATCGCGCCAGAACGCTTAACTTCATGGTTATGATTGGGCGAGAGCAGTGCCGCGTGTTGTCCATCGCCGCCCGCTCCACACGTACTCGAGGGATATAAGAATAAACATCCTACTCAATGTCGGGTGCGATCATACCAGCACTAATGCACCTGATCCCATCAGAACTCCGAAGTTAAGCATGCTTGGGCGAGAGCAGTAATAGGATGGGTGACCCCCTGGTAAGTCCTCGTGTCGCACCCCTTTTCGTGTTTTTCTATTTTTGATTACTTGTTGACAGACGATTTTCGGCTCAAATCATCTGAATCTCGATCGGGACCAGATAAGACATGTGAAATTAAAGTAGCTCGGGCACTGCCGGATTTGGACAAAATTGTAGGTTAATTTGATTGTAAATGGGCAAACGGACGAGACTCATTACTACGCAATGAGCTGTTGAGATTTTAGCCGAATTCCTTCTCTAAGACCCTCTAATTTGCGATTTACCGCTTCTCTTAAGCTTTCGTTTCCTCGAGAAATCCGCTTAGGAAGTTCGAAATTCGATTCTGGTTCCATTTTATCGTATCCCAGGCATAATAATAGCTTTACATTCGTTATTTCCTTCTTCTTATTTGTTTTCTATTTTCTGGGAACATTTATCGATTTTTGTTGTCCTGAGCCGGTTTTGTGCGGAAGGGTATGACGCAGATTACTCCGGACACGGTTAACTCATTAAAAAACATTATTTCGACTGTTTTATCCATAATTTCCATATACGGTCGCGACACGAGGTCTTCCCAGGGAGGTCACCCATCCTAGCTCTGCCATCGCGCCAGAACGCTTAACTTCATGGTTGTGATTGGGCGAGAGCAGTGCCGCGTGTTGTCCATCGCCGCCCGCTCCATACGTGCTCGAGGGATATAAGAATAAACATCCCACTCAATGTCGGGTGCGATCATACCTGCACTAATGCACCGGATCCCATCAGAAGTCCGAAGTTAAGCATGCTTGGGCGAGAGCAGTACTAGGATGGGTGACCCCCTGGGAAGTCCTCGTGTTGCACACTTTTTCGTGTTTTTATATTTTTGATTACTTGTTGACAGACGATTTTCGGCTCAAATCATCTAAATCTCGATCGAGACCAGATAAGACATGTGAAATGAAAGTAGCTCGGGCACTGCCGGATTTGGACAAAATTGTAGGCTAATTTGATTGTAAACGGGCAAACGGACGAGACTCATTACTACGCAATGAGCTGACGAGATTTTAGCCGAATTCCTTCTCTAAGACCCTCTAATTTGCGATTTACCGCTTCTCTTAAGCTTTCGTTTCCTCGAGAAATCCGCTTAGGAAGTTCGAAATTCGATTCCGGTTCCATTTTATCGTATCCCAGGCATAATAATAGCTTTACATTCGTTATTTCCTTCTTATTATTTTTTTTCTATTTTCTGGGAACATTTATCGACTTTTGTTGTCGTGAGCCGGTTCTGTGCGGAAGGGTATGACGCAGATTACTCCGGAGACGGTAAACTAATTAAAAACAATTATTTCGACTGTTTTATCCATAATTTACGTAAAAAATCGCGACACGAGGTCTTCCCAGGGAGGTCACCCATCCTACCTCTGCCATCGCGCCAGAACGCTTAACTTCGTGGTTATGATTTGGCGAGAGCAGTGCCGCATGTTGTCCATCGCCGCCCGCGACCCCCTGGGAAGTCCTCGTGTTGCACCCCTTTTCGTGTTTTTCTATTTTTGATTAATTGTTGACATGCGATTTTCGGCTCAAATCATCTGAATCTCGATCGGGATCAGATAAGACATGTGAAATCAACGGAGCTCGGACACTTCCTGATTTGGACAAAATTGTAGCCTAATTTGATTGTAAATGGGCAAACGGACGAGACACATTACTACGCAATGAGCTGACGAGATTTTAGCCGAATTCCTTCTCTAAGACCCTCTAATTTACGATTTATTGCTTCTCTTAAGCTTTCGTTTCCTCGAGAAATCCGCTTAGGAAGTTCGAAATTCGTTTCCTGTTCCATTTTATCGTATCCCAGGCATAATAATAGCATTACATTCGTTATTTCCTTCTTCTTATTTTTTTTTCTATTTTCTGGGAACATTTATCAATTTTTGTTGTCGTGAGCCGGTTCTGTGCGGAAGGGTATGACGCAGATTACTCCGGAGACAGTTAACTCATTAAAAAACATTATTTCGACTGTTTTATCCATAACTTCCATAAACGGTCGCGACACGAGGTCTTCCCAGGGAGGTCACCCATCCTAGCTCTGCCATCGCGCCAGAACGCTTAACTTCATGGTTGTGATTGGGCGAGAGCAGTGCCGCGTGTTATTCATCACCGCCCGCTCCACACGTATACGAGGGATATAAGAATAAACATCCCACTTAATATCAGGTACAATAATACCAGCACTAATGCACCGGATCCCATCAGAACTCCGAAGTTAAGCGTGCTTGGGCGAGAGCAGGGGAAGTACTCGTGTTTTTCTATTTTTGATTACTTTGTTCACAGACGATTTTCGGCTCAAATCTTCTGAATCTCGATCGTGACCAGATAAGACATGTGAAATCAATGTAGCTCGGGCACTGCCGGATTTGGACAAAATTGTAGGCTAATTTGATTGTAAACGGGCAAACTGACGAGATTTTAGCCGAATTCCTTCTCTAAGACCCTCTAATTTGCGATTTACCGCTTCTCTTAAGCTTTCGTTTCCTCGAGAAATCCGATTAGGAAGTTCGAAATTCGATTCCGGTTCCATTTTATCGTATCCCAGGCATAATAATAGCTTTACATTCGTTATTTCCTTCTTCTTATTTTTTTTCTATTTTCTATGAACATTTATCGATTTTCGTTGTCGTGAGCCGGTTATGTGCGGAAGGGTATGACGCAGATTATCCCGAGACGGATAACTAATTAAAAACAATTATTTCGACAGTTTTAGCCATAATTTACGTAAACGATCGCGACACGAGGTCTTCTCAGGAAGGTCACCCATCCTAGCTCTGCCATCGCGCCAGAACGCTTAACTTCATGGTTATGATTGGGCGAGAGCAGTGCCGCGTGTTGTCCGTCGCCGCCCGCTCCACACGTACTCGAGGGATATAAGAATAAACATCCCACTCAATGTCGGGTGCGATCATACCAGCACTAATGCACCGGATCCAATAAAAACTCTGAAGTTAAGCATGCTTGGGCGAGAGCAGTACTAGGATGGGTGACCCCCTAGGAAGTCCTCGTGTTGCACCCCTTTTCGTGTTTTTCTATTTTTGATTACTTGTTGACAGACGATTTTCGGCTTAAATCATCTGAATCTCGATCGGGACCAAATAAGACATGTGAAATGAAAGTAGCTCAAGCACTGCTTGATTTGGACAAAATTGTAGGCTAATTTGATTGTAAACGGGCAAACGGACGAGATTCATTACTACGCAATGAGCTGACGAGATTTTAGCCGAATTCCTTCTCAAAGACCCTCGAATTTGCGATTTACAGCTTCTGTTAAGCTTTCGTTTCCTCGAGAAATCCGCTTAGGAAGCTCGAAATTCGATTCCGGTTCCATTTTATCGTATCTCAGGCATAATAATAGCTTTATATTCGTTATTTCCTTCTTCTTATTTTTTTTCTATTTTCTGGGAACAATTATCGATTTCTGTTGTCGTAAGCCGGTTCTGTGCGGAAGGGTATGACGCAGATTACCCCGGAGACGGTTAACTCATTAAAAACAATTATTTCGACTGAAATCAACATAGCTCGGGCACTGCCGGATTTTGACAAAATTGTAGGCTAATTTGATTGTAAACGGGGAAAAAAACGAGACTCGTTACTCCGCAATGAGCTGGTGAGATTTTAGCCGAATTCCTTCTCTAAGACCCTCTAATTTTCGATTTACCGCTTCTGTTAAGCTTTCGTTTCCTCGAGAAATCCATTTAGGAAGTCCGAAATTCGATTCCCATTCCATTTTATCGTATCCCAGACATAATAATAGCTTTACATTCGCTATTCCCTTCTTCTTATTTTTTTTTCTATTTTCTGGGTAAATTTAGCGATTTTTGTTGTCGTGAGCCGGTTCTGTGCGGAAGTGTATGACGCAGATTACTCCAGAGACGGATAACTCATTAAAAACAATTATTTCGACTGTTTTATCCATAATTTACGTAAACGGTCGCACCACGAGGTCTTCCCAAAGAGGTCACCTATCCTAGCTCTGCCATCGCGCCAGAACGCTTAACTTCATGGTTATGATTGGGCGAGAGCAGTGCCGCGTGTTGTCCATCACCGCTCGCTCCACACGTACTCGAGGGATGTAAGAAGAAACATCTCTCTCAATGTCGGGTGCGATCATGCCAGCACTAATGCACCGGATCCCATCAGAACTCCGAAGTTAAGCGTGCTTGCGCGAGAGCAGTACTAGGGAGGGTGACCCCCTGGGAAGTCCTCGTGTTGCACCCTTTTTCGTGTTTTTCTATTTTTCATTACTTGTTGACAGACGATTTTCGGCTCAAATCGTCTGAATCTCGATCGTGACCAGATAAAACATGTGAAATGAAAGTAGCTCGGGCACTGCCGGATTTGGACAAAATTGTAGGCTAATTTGATTGTAAACGGGCAAACGGACGAGACTCATTCTACGCAATGAGCTGACGAGATTTTAGCCGAATTCCTTCTCTAAGACCCTCTAATTTGCGATTTACCGCTTCTGTTAAGCTTTCGTTTCCTCGAGAAATCCGCTTAGGAAGTTCGAAATTCGATTCCGGTTCCATTTTATCATATCCCAGGCATAATAATAGCTTTACATTTGCTATTTTCTTCTTCTTATTTTTTTCTTATTTTCTGGGAACATTTAGCGATTTTTGTTGTCGTGATCCGGTTCTGTGCGGAAGGGTATGACGATTATTTCGACTGTTTTTGCCATAATTTACGTAAACGGTCGCGACACGATGACTTCCCAGGGAGGTCACCCATCCTAGCTCTACCATCGCGCCAGAACGCTTAACTTCATGGTTATGATTGGGCGAGAGCAGTGCCGCGTGTTGTCCATCGCCGCCCGCTCCACACGTACTCGAGGGATATAAGAATAAACATATCACTCAATGTACTGGTGCGATCATACCAGCACTAATGCACCGGATCCCATCAGAACTCCGAAGTTAAGCGTGCTTGGGCGAGAGCAATACTAGGATGGGTGACCCCTTAGGAAGTCCTCGTGTTGCACCCCTTTTCATGTTTTTCTATTTTTTATTACTTGTTGACAGACGATTTTTGGCTCAAATCATCTGAATCTCGATCGGGACCAGATAAGACATGTGAAATCAACGTAGCTCGGGCACTGCTAGATTTGGACAAAATTATAGGCTAATTTGAGTGTAAACGGGCAAACGGACGAGAAATCATTACTCCGCAAAGAGCTGGCGATATTTTAGCTAAATTCCATCTCTAAAACCCTCTAATTTACGAGTTACCGCTTCTGTTAAGCTTCCATTTCCTCGAGAAATCCGCTTTGGAAGTTAGAAATTCGATTCCGGTTCCATTTTATCGTATCTCAGGCATAATAATAGCTTTACATTCGCTATTACCTTCTTATTTTTTTTTCTATTTTCTAGGAATATTTTGCGATTTTTGTTGTCGTGAGGCGGTTTTGACAGACAATTTTCGGCTCAAATCGTGTTGCACCGGATGGGAAGTCCTCGTGTTGCACCCCTTTTCGTGTTTTTCTATTTTTGATTACTTGTTGACAGACGATTTTCGGCTCAAATCATCTGAATCTCGATCGGGACCAGATAAGACATGTGAAATGAAAGTAGCTCGGGCACTGCCGGATTTGGACAAAATTGTAGGCTCATTTGACTGTAAACGGGAAAACGGACGAGACTCATTACTACGCAATGAGCTAACGAGATTTTAGCCGAATTTCTTCTCTAAGACCCTCTAATTTGCGATTTACCGCTTCTGTTAAGCTATCGTTTCCTCGAGAAATCCGCTTAGCAAGTTCGAAATTCGATTCCGGTTCCATTTTATCGTATCCCAGACATAATAATAGCTTTACATTCGCTATTTTCTTCTTCTTATTTTTTTTCTATGTTCTGGGAACATTTTGCGATTTTTGTTGTCGTGAGCCGGTTCTGTGCGGAAGGGTATGACGCAGATTACTCCGGAGAGGGTTAACTCATTAAAAACAATTTTTTCGACTGTTTTTGCCATAATTTACGCAAATAGTCGCGACACGAGGACTTCCCAGGGAGGTCACCCATCCTTGCTTTGCCATCGCGCAATAACACTTAACGTCATGGTTATGATTGGGCGAGAGCAGGGCCGCGTGTTGTCCATCGCCGCCCGCTCCACACGTACACGAGGGATATTAGAATATACATCTAACTCAAGGTCGGGTGCGATCATACCAGCACCAATGCACCGGCTCCCATCAGAACTCCGAAGTTAAGCGTGTTTGGGCGAGAGCAATACTAGGATGGGTGACCCTCTGGGATGTCCTCGTGTTATACCCTTTTTCGTGTTTTTCTATTTTTGATTACTTGTTGACAGACGACTTTTGGCTCCAATCATCTGAATCTCGATCGGGACCAGATAAAACATTTGAAATCAACGTAGCTCGGGCACTGTCGGATTTGGACAAAATTGTAGGCTAATTTGATTGTAAACGGGCAAACGAACGAGACTCGTTACTTCTCAATGATCTGGTGAGATTTTAGCCGAATTCCTTATCTAAGACCCTCTAATTTGCGATTTTCCGCTTCTGTTAAGCGTCCGTCTCCTCGAGAAAAAATGTTTAGGAAGTTCGAAATTCGATTCAAGTTCCATTTTATCGTATCCCAGTCATAATAATAGCTTTACATTCGCTTTTTTCTTCTTCTTATTTTTTTTCTATTTTCTGGGAACATTTAGTGATTTTTGTTGTCGTGAGCCGGTTCTGTGCGGAAGGGTATGACGCAGATTACTCCCGAGACGGATAATTAATTAAAAACAGAACGCTTAACTTCATGGTTCTGATTGGGCGAGAGCAGTGCCGCGTGTTGTCTATCGCCGCCAGCTACACACGTACTCGAGGGATATAAGAATAAACATCCCACACAATGTCGGGTGCAATCATACCAGCACTAATGCACCGGATCCCATCAGAACTCCGAAGTTAAGCATGCTTGGGAGAGAGCAGTACTAGGATGGGTGACCCCCTGGGAATTTCTCGTGTTGCACCTATTTTCATGTTTTCTACTTTTGATTACTTGTTGACAGACGATTTTCGGCTCAAATCATCTGAATCTGGATCGTGACCTGATAAGACATGAGAAATCAACGTAGCTCGGGCACTGCCGGATTTGGACAAAATTGTAGGCTAATTTGATAGTAAACAGGCAAACGACCGAGACACTTCACTACGCAATGAGCTGACGAGATTTTAGCCGAATTCCTTCTCTAAGACCCTCTAATTTGCGATTACCGCTTCTTTTAAGCTTCCGTTTCCTTGGAAATCCGCTTAGGAAGTTCTAAATTCGATTCCGGTTCCATTTTATCGTATCCCAAGCATAATAATAGCTTTACATTCGCTATTTCTTCTTCTAATTTTTTTCTATTTTGTGGGAACATTTATCGATTTTTGTTGTCGTTAGCCGGTTCTGTGTGGAAGGGTATGACGCAGATTACTCCGGAGACGGTTAACTCATTAAAAACAATTATTTCGACTGTTTTATCCATAATTTACGTAAACGGTCGCGAAACGAGGTCTTCCCAGGGAGGTCACCCATCCTACCTTTGCCATCGCGCCAGAATGCTTAACTTCATGGTTATGATTGGGCGAGAGCAGTGCCGCGTGTTGTCCATCGCCGCCCGCTCCACACGTACTCGAGGGATATAAGAATAAACATCCCACTTAATGTCGGGTGCTATCATACCAGCACTATTGCACTGGATCCCATCATAACTCCGAAGTTAAGCGTGCTTGGGAGAGAGCAGTACTAGGATTGGTGACCCCCTGGAAAGTCCTCGTGTTGTACCCCATTTCGTGTTTTACTATTTTTGATTACTTGTTGACGGACGATTATCTGCTCAAATCATCTGAATATCGATCGGGACCAAATAAGACATGTGAAATTTGCGATTTTTGTTGTCGTGAGGCGGTTTTGACAGACAATTTTCGGCTCAAATCGTGTTGCACCGGATGGGAAGTCCTCGTGTTGCACCCCTTTTCGTGTTTTTCTATTTTTGATTACTTGTTGATAGACGATTTTCGGCTAAAATCATCTGAATCTCGATCGGGACCAGATAAGACATGTGAAATGAAAGTAGCTAAGGCACTGCCGGATTTGGACAAAATTGTAGGCTAATTTGATTGTAAACGGGCAAACGGACGAGACTCATTACTTCGCAATGAGCTGACGAGATTTTATCCAAATTCCTTCTCTAAGACCCTCTCATTTGCGATTTACCGCTTCTGTTAAGCTTTCGTTTCCTCAAGAAATCCGCTTAGAAAGTTCGAAATTCGATTCCGGTTCCATTTTATCGTATCCCAAGCATAATAATAGCTTTATATTCGTTATTTCCTTCTTATTTTTTTTCTATTTTTTGGGAACATTTATTCATTTTTGTTGTCGTGAGCCGGTTCTGTGTGGAAGGGTATGACGCAGATTACTCCAGAGAAGGTCAACTCATTAAAAACAATATTTCGACTGATTTATCCATAATTTACGTAAACGGTCGCGACACGAGGTCTTCCCAGGGAGGTCACCCATCCTACCTCTGCCATCATGGTTATGATTGGGTGAGAGCAGTGCCGCGTGTTGTCCATCGCCGCCCGCTCCACACGTACTCGAGGGATATAGAAATAAACATCCCACTCAATGTCGGGTGCGATCATACCAGCACTAATACACCGGATCCCATCAGAACTCCAAAGTTAAGCGTGCTTGGGCGAGAACAGTACTAGGATGGGTGACCCCCTGGGAAGTCCTCGTAATGCACCCCTTTTCGTGTTTTTCTATTTCTGATTACTTGTTGACAGACGAGTTTCGGCTCAAATCATCTGAATCTCGATCGGGACCAGATAAGACATGTGAAATGAAAGTAGATCGGGCACTGCCGGAGTTGGACAAAATTGTAGGCTAATTTGATTGTAAACGGGCAAACGGACGAGACTCATTGCTACGCAATGAGCTGACGAGATTTTAGCCGAATTCCTTCTCTTGACGAGATTTTAGCCGAATTCCTTCTCTAAGACCCTCTAATTTGCGATTTACCTCTTCTGTTAAGCTTTCATTTTCTCGAGAAATCCGCTTAGGAAGTTCGAAATTCGATTCCGGTTCCATTTTATCGTATCCGAGGCATAATAATAGCTTTACATTCGTTATTTCCTTCTTCTTATTTTTTTTCTATTTTCTGGGAACATTTATCGATTTTTGTTGTCGTGAGCCGGTTCTGTGCGGAAGGGTATGACGCAGAATATTTCGGAGACGGTTAACTCATTAAAAACAATTATTTCGACTGTTTTATCCATAATTTACGTAAACGATAGCGATACGAGGTCTTCCCAGGGAGGTCACCCATCCTAGCTCTGCCATCGCGCTAGAACGCTTAACTTCATGGTTATGATTGGGCGAGAGCAGTGTCGCGTGTTGTCCATCGCCGCCCGCTCCACACGTACTCGAGGGATATAAGAATAAACATCCCACTCAATGTCGGGTGCGATCATACCAGCACTAATGCACCGGATCCCATCAGAACTCCGAAGTTAAGCGTGCTTGGGCGAAAGCGCAGTACTAGGATCGGTGACCACCTGGGAAGTCCTCGTCTTGCACCCCTTTCCGTGTTTTTCTATTTTTGATTACTTGTTGACGGACGATTTTCTGCTCAAATCATCTGAATCTTGATCTGGACCAAATAAGACATGAGAAATCACCATAGCTCGGGTACTGCCTGATTTGGACAAAATTGTAGGCTAATTTTATTGTAAATGGGCAAACGGACGAGACTCATTACTCCGCAAAGTGCTCGCGTGATTTTAGCTAAATTTCTTCTCTAAGACCCTCTAATTTGCGATTTACCGCTTCTGTTAATGTTCCGTTTCCTCGAGAAATCCGTTCAGAAAGTTCGAAATTCGATTCCGGATCCATTTTATCGTATCCCAGGAATAATAATAGCTTTACATTCTTGGAAGTCCTCGTGTTGCACCCCTTTTCGTGTTTTTCTATTTTTGATTACTAGTTGACAGACGATTTTCGGCTCAAATCATCTGAATCTCGATCGGGACCAGATAAAACATGTGAAATGAAAGTAGCTCGGGCACTGCCGGATTTGGACAAAATTGTAGGCTAATTTGATTGTAAACGGGCAAGCGGACGAGACTCATTACTACGCAATGAGCTGACGAGATTTTAGGTGAATTTCTTCTCTAAGACCCTCTAATTTGCGATTTACCTCTCCTGTTAAGCTTTCGTTTCCTCGAGAAATCCGCTTAGGAAGTTCGAAATTCGATTCCGGTTCCATTTTATCGTATCCGAGGCATAATAACAGCTTTACATTCGTTATTTCCTTCTTCTTATTTTTTTTTCTATTTTCTGGGAACATTTATCGATTTTTGTTGTCGTGAGCCGGTTCTGTGCGGAAGGGTATGACGCAGATTACTCCGGAGACGGTTAACTCATTAAAAACAATTATTTCGACTGTTTTATCTAAAATTTACGTAAACGGTCGCGACACGAGGTCTTCCCGGGGAGGTCACCCATCCTAGCTCTACCATCGCGCCAGAACGCTTAACTTCATGGTTATGATTGGGCGAGAGCAGTGCCCCGTGTTGTCCATCGCCGCCCGCTCCACACGTACTCGAGGGATATAAGAATAAACATCCCACTCAATGTCGGGTGCAATCATACCAGCACTAATGCACCGGATCCCATCAGAACTCCGAAGTTAAGCATGCTTGGGCGAGAGCAGTACTAGGATGGGTGACCCCCTGGGATGTCCTCGTGTTGCACCCTTTTCCGTGTTTTTCTATTTTTGATTACTTGTTGACAGACGATTTTCGGCTCAAATCAACTGAATCTCGATCGGGACCAGATAAGACATGTGAAATGAATATAGCTCGGGCACTGCCGGATTTGGACAAAATTGTAGGCTAATTTGATTGTAAACGGGCAAACGGACGAGACTCATTACTACGCAATGAGCTGACGAGATTTTAGCCGAATTTCTTCTCTAAGACCCTCTAATTTGCGATTTACCGCTTCTGTTAAGCTTTCGTTTCCTCGAGAAATTCGCTTAGGAAGTTCGAAATTCGATTCCGGTTCCATTTTATCGTATCCCAGGCATAATAACAGCTCTACATTCGTTATTTCCTTCTTCTTATTTTTTTTTCTATTTTCTGGGAACATTTATCGATTTTTGTTGTCGTGAGCCGGTTCTGTGCGTAAGGGTATGACGCAGATTACTCCGGAGACGGTTAACTCATTAAAAACAATTATTTCGACTATTTTATCCATAATTTACGTAAACGGTCGCGACACGAGGTCTTCCCGGGGAGGTCACCCATCCTAGCTCTGGCATCGCGCCAGAACGCTTAACTTCATGGTTTTGATTGGGCGAG
Organism: Primulina tabacum; assembly: GCF_025594145.1. NCBI lineage: Eukaryota > Viridiplantae > Streptophyta > Magnoliopsida > Lamiales > Gesneriaceae > Primulina > Primulina tabacum. The sequence goes on from NC_134559.1 coordinate 41,564,111, forward strand.
AGCAGTGCCGCGTGTTGTCCATCGCCGCCCGCTCCACACGTACTTGAGGGATATAAGAATAAACATCCCACTCAATGTCGGGTGCTATCATACCAGCACTAATGCACCGGATCCCATCAGAAATCCGAATTTAAGCGTGCTTGGGCGAAAGCGCAGTACTAGGATGGGTGACCCCCTGGGAAGTCCTCGTGTTGCACCCCTTTTCGTGTTTTTCTATTTTTGATTACTGGTTGACAGACGATTTTCGGCTCAAATTATCTGAATCTCGATCGGGACCAGATAAGACATGTGAAATGAAAGTAGCTCGGGCACTGCCGGATTTGGACAAAATTGTAGGCTAATTTGATTGTAAACGGGCAAACGGACGAGACTCATTACTACGCAATGAGCTGACGAGATTTTATCCGAATTCCTTCTCTAAGACCCTCTAATTTGCGATTTACCGCTTCTGTTAAGCTTTCGTTTCCTCAAGAAATCCGCTTAGAAAGTTCGAAATTCGATTCCGGTTCCATTTTATCGTATCCCAAGCATAATAATAGCTTTACATTCGTTATTTCCTTCTTCTTATTTTTTTTTCTATTTTCTGGGAACATTTATTCATTTTTGTTGTCGTGAGCCGGTTCTGTGTGGAAGGATATGACGCAGATTACTCCGGAGACGGTTAACTCATTAAAAACAATATCTCGACTGTTTTATCCATAATTTACGTAAACGGTCGCGACACGAGGCTTTTCCAGGGAGGTCACCCATCCTAGCTCTGCCATCGCGCCAGAACGCTTAACTTCATGGTTATGATTGGGCGAGAGCAGTGCCGCGTGTTGTCCATGGCCGCGCGCTCCACACGTCTTCGAGGGATATAAGAATAAACATCCCACTCAATATCGGCTGCGATCATACCAGCACTAATGCACCGGATCCCATCAGAACTCTGAAGTTAAGCCTTGCTTGGGCGAGAGCAATACTAGGATGGGTGACCCCCTGGGAAGTCCTCGTGTTGCACCCTTTTTCGTTTTTTTCTATTTTTCATTACTTGTTGACAGACGATTTTCGGCTCAAATCATCTGAATCTCGATCGTGACCAGATAAGACATGTGAAATCAACGTCGCTCGGGCACTGCCGGATTTGGACAAAATTGTAGCCTAATTTTATTGTAAACGGGCAAACGGACGAGGCTCATTACTACGCAATAAGCTGACGAGATTTTAGCCGAATTCCTTCTCTAAGACCCTCTAATTTGCGATTTACCGCTTCTGTTTAGCTTTCGTTTCCTCGAGAAATCCGCTTAGGAAGTTCGAAATTCGATTTTGGTTCCATTTTATCGTATCCCAGGCATAATAATAGCTTTACATTCGTTATTTCCTTCTTCTTATTTTTTTTTCTATTTTCTGGGAACATTTATTCATTTTTGTTGTCGTGAGCCGGTTCTGTGTGGAAGGATATGACGCAGATTACTCCGGAGACGGTTAACTCATTAAAAACAATATCTCGACTGTTTTATCCATAATTTACGTAAACGGTCGCGACACGAGGCTTTTCCAGGGAGGTCACCCATCCTAGCTCTGCCATCGCGCCAGAACGCTTAACTTCATGGTTATGATTGGGCGAGAGCAGTGCCGCGTGTTGTCCATGGCCGCGCGCTCCACACGTCTTCGAGGGATATAAGAATAAACATCCCACTCAATATCGGCTGCGATCATACCAGCACTAATGCACCGGATCCAATCAGAACTCTGAAGTTAAGCCTTGCTTGGGCGAGAGCAATACTAGGATGGGTGACCCCCTGGGAAGTCCTCGTGTTGCACCCTTTTTCGTTTTTTTCTATTTTTCATTACTTGTTGACAGACGATTTTCGGCTCAAATCATCTGAATCTCGATCGTGACCAGATAAGACATGTGAAATCAACGTCGCTCGGGCACTGCCGGATTTGGACAAAATTGTAGCCTAATTTTATTGTAAACGGGCAAACGGACGAGGCTCATTACTACGCAATAAGCTGACGAGATTTTAGCCGAATTCCTTCTCTAAGACCCTCTAATTTGCGATTTACCGCTTCTGTTTAGCTTTCGTTTCCTCGAGAAATCCGCTTAGGAAGTTCGAAATTCGATTTTGGTTCCATTTTATCGTATCCCAGGCATAATAATAGCTTTACATTCGTTATTTCCTTCTTCTTATTTTTTTCTATTTTCTGGGAACATTTATCGATTTTTGTTGTTGTGAGCCGGTTCTGTGCGGAAGGGTATGACGCAGATTACTCTGGAGACGGTTAACTCATTAAAAACAATTATTTCGACTGTTTTATCCATAATTTACGTAAACGGTCACGACACGAGGTCTTCCCAGGGAGGTCACCCATCCTACCTCTGCCATCGAGCCAGAACGCTTAACTTCATGGTTATGATTTGGCGAGAGCAGTGCCGCGTGTTGTCCATCGCCGCCCGCTCCACACGTCTTCGAGGGATATAAGAATAAACATCCCACTCAATGTCGGGTGCGATCATACCAGCACTAAAGCACAGGATTCCATCAGAACTCCGAAGTTAAGCATGCTTGGTCGAAAGTGCAGTACTAGGATGGGTGACCCCCTGGGAAGTCCTCGTGTTGCACCCCTTTTCGTGTTTTTCTATTTTTGATTACTTGTTGACAGACGATTTTCGGCTCAAATCATCTAAATCTTGATCGGGACCAGATAAAACATGTGAAATGAAAGTAGCTCGAGCACTGCCGGATTTGGACAAAATTGTAGGCTAATTTGATTGTAAAAGGGCAAGCAGACGAGACTCATTACTACGCAATGAGCTGACGAGATTTTAGCTGAATTTCTTCTCTAAGACCCTCTAATTTGCGATTTACCGCTTCTGTTAAGCTTTCGTTTCCTCGAGAAATCCGCTTAGGAAGTTCGAAATTCGATTCCGGTTCCATTTTATCGTATCGCAGGCATAATAACAGCTTTACATTCGTTATTTCCTTCTTCTTATTTTTTTTTCTATTTTCTGGGAACATTTATCGATTTTTGTTGTCGTGAGCCGGTTCTGTGCGAAAGGGTATGACGCAGATTACTCCGGAGATGGTTAACTCATTAAAAACAATTATTTCGACTGTTTTATCTATAATTTACGTAAACGGTCGCGACACGAGGTCTTCCCGGGGAGGTCACCCATCCTAGCTCTGCCATCGCGCCAGAAAGCTTAACTTCATGGTTCTGATTGGGGGAGAATAGTGCCGCGAGTTGTCCATCGCCGCTTGCTCCACCCGTACTCGAGGGATATAAGAATAAACATCCCACTTAATGACGGGTGCAATCATACCAGCACTAATGCACCGGATCCCATCAGAACTCCGAAGTTAAGCGTGCTTGGGCGAGAGCAGTACTAGGATGTGTGCCCCCCTGGGAAGTCCTCGTGTTGCACCCTTTTTCGTGTATTTCTATTATTGATTAATTGTTGACAGACGATTTTCGGCTCAAATCATCTGAATCTCGATCGAGACCAGATAAGACATGTGAAATGAAAGTAACTCGGGCACTGCCGGATTTGGATAAAATTGTAGGCTAATTTGATTGTAAACGGGCAAACGGACGAGACTCATTACTACGCAATGAGCTGACGAGATTTTAGCCGAATTCCTTCTCTAAGACCCTCTAATTTGCGATTTACCGCTTCTGTTAAGCTTTCGTTTTCTCGAGAAATCCGCTTAGGAAGTTCTAAATTCGATTCCGGTTCCATTTTATCGTATCCGAGGCATAATAACAGCTTTACATTCGTTATTTCCTTCTTCTTATTTTTTTTCTATTTTCTGGGAACATTTATCGATTTTTGTTGTCGTGAGCCGGTTCTGTGTGTAAGGGTATGACGCAGATTACTCCGGAGACGGTTAACTCATTAAAAACAATTATTTCGACTATTTTATCCATAATTTACGTAAACGGTCACGACACGAGGTCTTCCCGGGGAGGTCACCCATCCTAGCTCTGGCATCGCGCCAGAACGCTTAACTTCATGGTTTTGATTGGGCGAGAGCAGTGCCGCGTGTTGTCCATCGCCGCCCGCTCCACACGTACTTGAGGGATATAAAAATAAACATCCCACTCAATGTCGGGTGCTATCATACCAGCACTAATGCACCGGATCCCATCAGAAATCCGAATTTAAGCGTGCTTGGGCGAAAGCGCAGTACTAGGATGGGTGACCCCCTGGGAAGTCCTCGTGTTGCACCCCTTTTCGTGTTTTTCTATTTTTGATTACTGGTTGACAGACGATTTTCGACTCAAATTATCTGAATCTCGATCGGGACCAGATAAGACATGTGAAATGAAAGTAGCTCGGGCACTGGCGGATTTGGACAAAATTGTAGGCTAATTTGATTGTAAACGGGCAAACGGACGAGACTCATTACTTCGCAATGAGCTGACGAGATTTTATCCGAATTCCTTCTCTAAGACCCTCTAATTTGCGATTACCGCTTCTGTTAAGCTTTCGTTTCCTCAAGAAATCCGCTTAGAAAGTTCGAAATTCGATTCCGGTTCTATTTTATCGTATCCCAAGCATAATAATAGCTTTACATTCGTTATTTCCTTCTTCTTATTTTTTTTTCTATTTTCTGGGAACATTTATTCATTTTTGTTGTCGTGAGCCGGTTCTGTGTGGAAGGGTATGACGCAGATTACTCCGGAGACGGTTAACTCATTAAAAACAATATCTCGACTGTTTTATCCATAATTTACGTAAACGGTCGCGACACGAGGCTTTCCCAGGGAGGTCACCCATCCTAGCTCTGCCATCGCGCCAGAACGCTTAACTTCATGGTTATGATTGGGCGAGAGCAGTGCCGCGTGTTGTCCATGGCCGCGCGCTCCACACGTCTTCGAGGGATATAAGAATAAACATCCCACTCAATATCGGCTGCGATCATACCAGCACTAATGCACCGGATCCCATCAGAACTCTGAAGTTAAGCCGTGCTTGGGCGAGAGCAATACTAGGATGGGTGACCCCCTGGGAAGTCCTCGTGTTGCACCCTTTTTCGTTTTTTTCTATTTTTCATTACTTGTTGACAGACGATTTTCGGCTCAAATCATTTGAATCTCGATCGTGACCAGATAAGACATGTGAAATCAACGTCGCTCGGGCACTGCCGGATTTGGACAAAATTGTAGCCTAATTTTATTGTAAACGGGCAAACGGACGAGGCTCATTACTACGCAATAAGCTGACGAGATTTTAGCCGAATTCCTTCTCTAAGACCCTCTAATTTGCGATTTACCGCTTCTGTTTAGCTTTCCTTTCCTCGAGAAATCCGCTTAGGAAGTTCGAAATTCGATTTTGGTTCCATTTTATCGTATCCCAGGCATAATAATAGCTTTACATTCGTTATTTCTTTCTTCTTATTTTTTTCTATTTTCTGGGAACATTTATCGATTTTTGTTGTTGTGAGCCGGTTCTGTGCAGAAGGGTGTGACGCAGATTACTCTGGAGACGGTTAACTCATTAAAAACAATTATTTCGACTGTTTTATCCATAATTTACGTAAACGGTCGCGACACGAGGTCTTCCCAGGGAGGTCACCCATCCTACCTCTGCCATCGAGCCAGAACGCTTAACTTCATGGTTATGATTTGGCGAGAGCAGTGCCGCGTGTTGTCCATCGCCGCCCGCTCCACACGTCTTCGAGGGATATAAGAATAAACATCCCACTCAATGTCGGGTGTGATCATACCAGCACTAAAGCACAGGATTCCATCAGAACTCCGAAGTTAAGCATGCTTGGTCGAAAGTGCAGTACTAGGATGGGTGACCCCCTGGGAAGTCCTCGTGTTGCACCCCTTTTCGTGTTTTTCTATTTTTGATTATTTGTTGACAGACGATTTTCGGCTCAAATCATCTGAATCTTGATCGGGACCAGATAAAACATGTGAAATGAAAGTAGCTCGGGCACTGCCGGATTTGGACAAAATTGTAGGCTAATTTGATTGTAAAAGGGCAAGCGGACGAGACTCATTACTACGCAATGAGCTGACGAGATTTTAGCTGAATTTCTTCTCTAAGACCCTCTAATTTGCGATTTACCGCTTCTGTTAAGCTTTCGTTTCCTCGAAAAATCCACTTAGGAAGTTCGAAATTCGATTCCGGTTCCATTTTATCGTATCGCAGGCATAATAACAGCTTTACATTCGTTATTTCCTTCTTCTTATTTTTTTTTCTATTTTCTGGGAACATTTATCGATTTTTGTTGTCGTGAGCCGGTTCTGTGCGGAAGGGTATGACGCAGATTACTCCGGAGATGGTTAAATCATTAAAAACAATTATTTCGACTGTTTTATCTATAATTTACGTAAACGGTCGCGACACGAGGTCTTCCCGGGGAGGTCACCCATCCTAGCTCTGCCATCGCGCCAGAAAGCTTAACTTCATGGTTCTGATTGGGGGAGAACAGTGCCGCGAGTTGTCCATCGCCGCTTGCTCCACCCGTACTCGAGGGATATAAGAATAAACATCCCACTTAATGACGGGTGCAATCATACCAGCACTAATGCACCGGATCCCATCAGAACTCCGAAGTTAAGCGTGCTTGGGCGAGAGCAGTACTAGGATGTGTGCCCCCCTGGGAAGTCCTTGTGTTGCACCCTTTTTCGTGTATTTCTATTATTGATTACTTGTTGACAGACGATTTTCGGCTCAAATCATCTGAATCTCGATCGAGACCAGATAAGACATGTGAAATGAAAGTAGCTCGGGCATTGCCGGATTTGGATAAAATTGTAGGCTAATTGAGTGTAAACGGGCAAACGGACGAGACTCATTACTACGCAATGAGCTGACGAGATTTTAGCCGAATTCCTTCTCTAAGACCCTCTAATTTGCGATTTACCGCTTCTGTTAAGCTTTCGTTTTCTCGAGAAATCCGCTTAGGAAGTTCGAAATTCGATTCCGGTTCCATTTTATCGTATCCGAGGCATAATAACAGCTTTACATTCGTTATTTCCTTCTTCTTATTTTTTTTCTATTTTCTGGGAACATTTATCGATTTTTGTTGTCGTGAGCCGGTTCTGTGCGTAAGGGTATGACGCAGATTACTCCGGACACGGTTAACACATAAAAAACATTATTTCGACTGTTTTATCCATAATTTACGTAAACGGTCGCGAAACGAGGTCTTCCCAGGGAGGTCACCCATCCTAGCTCTGCCATCGCGCCAGAAAGCTTAACTTCATGGTTCTGATTGGGGGAGAACAGTGCCGCGAAGTGTCCATCGCCGCTTGCTCCACCCGTACTCGAGGGATATAAGAATAAACATCCCACTTAATGACGGGTGCGATCATACCAGCACTAATGCACCGGATCCCATCAGAACTCCGAAGTTAAGCGTGCTTGGGCGAGAGCAGTACTAGGATGTGTGCCCCCCTGGGAAGTCCTCGTGTTGCACACCTTTTCGTGTATTTCTATATTGAGTACTTGTTGACAGACGATTTTCGGCCTCAAACAACTGAGTCTCATCGGGACCAGATAAGACATGTGAAATGAAGTAGCTCGGGCAACTGCCGGATTTGGACAAAATTGTAGGCTAATTTGATTGTAAACGGGCAAACGGACGAGACTCATTACTACGCAATGAGCTGACGAGATTTTAGCCGAATTCCTTCTCTAAGACCCTCTAATTTGCGATTTACCGCTTCTGTTAAGCTTTCGTTTCCTGAAAATCCGCTTAGGAAGTTCGAAATTCGATTCGGTTCCATTTTATCGTATCCAGGAATAATAATAGCTTTACATTCGTTATTTCCTTCTTCTTATTTTTTCTATTTTCTGGGAACATTTATCGATTTTTGTTGTCGTGAGCCGGTTCTGTGCGGAAGGGTATGACGCAGATTACCGGAGACGGTTAACTCATTAAAAACAATTATTTCGACTGTTTTATCCATAATTTACGTAAACGGTCGCGACACGAGGTCTTCCAGGGAGGTCACCCATCCTACCTCTGCCATCGCGCCAGAACGCTTAACTTCATGGTTATGATGGGCGAGAGCAGTGCCGCGTGTTGTCCATCGCCGCCGCTCACACGTACTCGAGGGATATAAGAATAAACATCCCACTCAATGTGGTGCGATCATACAGCACTAATGCACCGGACCATCAGAACTCGAAGTTAAGCGTGCTTGGGCGAGAGCAGTACTAGGATGGGTGACCCCGGGAAGTCCTCGTGTTGCACCCTTTTCGTGTTTTCTATTTTTGATTACTTGTTGACAGACGATTTTCGGCTCAAATCATCTGAATCTCGATCGGACCAGATAAGACATGTGAAATGAAAGTAGCTCGGGCAGGATTTGGACAAAATTGTAGGCTAATTTGATTGTAAAGGGCAAACGGACGAGACTCATTACTACGCAATGAGCTGACGAGATTTAGCCGAATTCCTTCTCTAAGACCCTCTAATTTGCGATTTACCGCTTCTGTTAAGCTTTCGTTTCCTCGAGAAATCGCTTAGGAAGTTCGAAATTCGATTCCGGTTCCATTTATCGTATCCAGGCATAATAATAGCTTTACATTCGTTATTTCCTTATTTTTTTTCTATTTTCTGGGAACATTTATCGATTTTTGTTGTCGTGAGCCGGTTCTGTGCGGAAGGGTATGACGCAGATTACTCCGGAGACGGTTAACTCATTAAAACAATATTTCGACTTTTTATCCATAATTACGTAAACTCGCGACACGAGTTCTCCCAAGGAGGTCACC
>NC_134559.1:41572935-41602516 GCF_025594145.1 Primulina tabacum
TCCACACGTACTCGAGGGATATAAGAATAAACATCCCACTCAATGTCGGGTGCGTTCATACCAGCACTAATGCATCGGATCCCATCAGAACTCCGAAGTTAAGCGTGCTTGGGTGAGAGCAATACTAGGATGGTGACCCCCTGGGAAGTCCTCGTGTTGCACCCTTTTCGTGTTTTTCTATTTTTGATTATTTGTTGACAGACGATTTTCGGCTCAAATCATCTGAATCTTGATCGGGACCAGATAAGACATGTGAAATGAAAGTACTCGGGCACTGCCGGATTTGGACAAAATTGTAGGCTAATTTGATTGTAAACGAGCAAACGGACGAGACTCATTACTACGCAATGAGCTGACGAGATTTTTGCCGAATTCCTTCTCTAAGACCCTCTAATTTGCGATTTAACGCTTCTGTTAAGCTTTCGTTTCCTCGAGAAATCCGCTTAGGAAGTTCAAAATTCGATTCCGGTTCCATTTTATCGTATGCCAGGCATAATAATAGCTTTACATTCGTTATTTCCTTCTTCTTATTTTTTTTCTATTTTCTGGGAACATTTATCGATTTTTTTGTCGTGAGCCGGTTCTTTGCGGAAGGGTATGACGCAGATTACTCCGGAGACGGTTAACTCATTAAAACAATTATTTCGACTGTTTTATCCATAATTTACGTAAACGGTCGCGACACGAGGTCTTCCCAGGGAGGTCACCCATCCTAGCTCTGCCATCGCGCCAGAACGCTTAACTTCATGGTTATGATTGGGCGAGAGCAGTGCCGCGTGTTGTCCATCGCCGCCCGCTCCACACGTACTCGAGGGATATAAGAATAAACATCCCACTCAATGTCGGGTGCGATCTACCAGCACTAATGCACCGGATCCCATCAGAACTCCGAAGTTAAGCGTGCTTGGGCGAGAGCAGTACTAGGATGGGTGACCCCTGGGAAGTCCTCGTGTGTTTTTTTCTATTTTTGATTACTTGTTGACAGACGATTTTCGGCTCAAATCATCTGAATCTCGATCGGGACCAGATAAGACATGTGAAATGAAAGTAGCTCGGGCACTGCCGGATTTGGACAAAATTGTAGGCTAATTTGATTGTAAACGGGCAAACGGACGAGACTCATTACTACGCAATGAGCTGACGAGATTTTAGCCGAATTCCTTCTCTAAGACCCTCTAATTTGCGATTTACGCTTCTGTTAAGCTTTCGTTTCCTCGAGAAATCCGCTTAGGAAGTTCGAAATTCGATTCCGGTTCCATTTTATCGTATCCCAGGCATTAATAGCTTTACATTCGTTATTTCCTTCTTCTTATTTTTTTTCTATTTTCTGGGAACATTTATCGATTTTTGTTGTCGTGAGCCGGTTCTGTGCGGAAGGGTATGACGCAGATTACTCCGGAGACGGTTAACTATTAAAAACAATTATTTCGACTGTTTTATCCATAATTTACGTAAACGTCGCGACACGAGGTCTTCCCAGGGAGGTCACCCATCCTACTCTGCCATCGCGCCAGAACGCTTAACTTCGTGGTTATGATTGGGCAGAGCAGTGCCGCGTGTTGTCCATCGCCGCCCGCTCCACACGTACTCGAGGGATATAGAATAAACATCCCACTCAATGTCGGTGCGATCATACCAGCACTAATGCACCGGATCCCATCAGAACTGAAGTTAAGCGTGCTTGGGCGAGAGCAGTACTAGGATGGGTGACCCCTGGGAAGTCCTCGTGTTGCACCCTTTTCGTGTTTTTCTATTTTTGATTACTTGTTGACAGACGATTTTCGGCTCAAATCATCTGAATCTCGATCGGGACCAGATAAGACATGTGAAATGAAAGTAGCTCGGGCACTGCCGGATTTGGACAAAATTGTAGGCTAATTTGATTGTAAACGGGCAAACGGACGAGACTCATTACTACGCAATGAGCTGACGAGATTTTAGCCGAATTCCTTCTCTAAGACCCTCTAATTTGCGATTTAAGCTTCTGTTAAGCTTTCGTTTCCTCGAGAAATCCGCTTAGGAAGTTCGAAATTCGATTCCGGTTCCATTTTATCGTATCCCAGCATAATAATAGCTTTACATTCGTTATTTCCTTCTTCTTATTTTTTTTCTATTTTCTGGGAACATTTATCGATTTTTGTTGTCGTGAGCCGGTTCTGTGCGGAAGGGTATGACGCAGATTACTCCGGAGACGGTTAACTCATTAAAAACAATTATTTCGACTGTTTTATCCATAATTTACGTAAACGGTCGCGACACGAGGTCTTCCCAGGGAGGTCACCCATCCTACTCTGCCATCGCGCCAGAACGCTTAACTTCATGGTTATGATTGGGCGAGAGCAGTGCCGCGTGTTGTCCATCGCCGCCCGCTCCACACGTACTCGAGGGATATAAGAATAAACATCCCACTCAATGTCGGGTGCGATCATACGCACTAATGCACCGGATCCCATCAGAACTCCGAAGTTAAGCGTGCTTGGGCGAGAGCAGTACTAGGATGGTGACCCCTTGCTCAAATCATCTGAATCTCGATCGGGAGATAAGACATGTGAAATGAAAGTAGCTCGGGCACTGCCGGATTTGGACAAAATTGTAGGCTAATTTGATTGTAAACGGGCAAACGGACGAGACTCATTACTACGCAATGAGCTGACGAGATTTTAGCCGAATTCCTTCTCTAAGACCCTCTAATTTGCGATTTACCGCTTCTGTTAAGCTTTCGTTTCCTCGAGAAATCCGCTTAGGAAGTTCGAAATTCGATTCCGGTTCCATTTTATCGTATCCCAGGCATAATAATAGCTTTACATTCGTTATTTCCTTCTTCTTATTTTTTTTCTATTTTCTGGGAACATTTATCGATTTTTGTTGTCGTGAGCCGGTTCTGTGCGGAAGGGTATGACGCAGATTACTCCGGAGACGGTTAACTCATTAAAACAATTATTTCGACTGTTTTATCCATAATTTACGTAAACGGTCGCGACACGAGGTCTTCCCAGGGAGGTCACCCATCTTACCTCTTGCCATCGCGCCAGAACGCTTAACTTCGTGGTATGATTGGCGAGAGCAGTGCCGCGTGTTGTCCATCGCCGCCCGCTCCACAGGTACTCGAGGGATATAAGAATAACATCCCACTCAATGTTCGGATGCGATCATACCAGCACTAATGAACGGAATCCCATCAGAACTCCGAAGTTAAGCGTGCTTGGGCTGAGAGCAAGTACTAGGATGGGTGGACACCCTGGGAATCCTCGTGTTGCACCCTTTTTCGTGTTTTCTATTTTTGATTACTTGTTGACAGACGATTTTCGGCTCAACTCATCTGAATCTCGATCGGGACCAGATAAGACAGTGAAATGAAACTAGCTCGGCACTGCCGGATTTGGACAAAATTGTAGGCTAATTTGATTGTAAACGGGCAAACGGACGAGACTTTTTACTACGCAATGAGCTGACGAGATTTTAGCCGAATTCCTTCTCTTAGACCCCCTAATTTGCGATTTACCGCTTCTGTTAAGCTTTCGTTTCCTCGAGAAATCCGCTTAGGAAGTTCGAAATTCGATTCCGGTTCCATTTATAGTATCCCAGGCATAATAATAGCTTTACATTTCGTTATTTCCTTCTTCTTTTTTTTTTCTATTTTCTAGGAACATTTATCGATTTTTGTTGTCGTGAGCCGGTTCTGTGTGGAAGGGTATGACGCAGATTACTCCGGAGACGGTTAACTCATTAAAAACAATTATTTCGACTGTTTTATCCATAATTTACGTAAAAGGTCTCGACACGAGGTCTTCCAGGGAGGATCACCCATCCTAGCTCTGCCATCACGCCAGAACGCTTAACTTCCTGGTATGATTGGGACGAGAGCAGTGCCCGCGTGTTGTCCATCGCCGCCCGCTCCACACGTACTAGAGGGATATAAGAATAACTTCACACTCAATGTCGTGTGCGATCATCCAGCACTAATGCACCGTATCCCATCAGAACTCCGAAGTTAAGCGTGCTTTGGGCGGAGAGCAGTACAAGGATGGGTGTCGCCCTGGGAAGTCCTCGTGTGACTTTTTAGTGTTTTTCTATTTTTGATTACTTGTTGACAGACGATTTTCGGCTAAAAGCATCTGAATCTCGATCGGGACCAGATAAGACATGTGAAAGAAAAGTAGCCGGGCACTGCAGGATTTGGACAAAATTGTAGGCTAATTTGATTGTAACGGGCAAACGGACGAGACTCATTACTACGCCATGAGCTAGACGAGATTTAGCCGAATTCCTTCTCTAAGACCCTCTAATTTGCGATTTACGCTTCTGTTAAGCTTTCGTTCCTCGAGAAATCCGCTAGGAAGTTCGAATTCGATTCTGGTTCCATTTTATCGTATCCCCAAGAATAATAATAGCTTTACATTCGTTATTTCCTTCTTCTTATTTTTGTTTTCTATTTTCTGGGAACATTTATCGATTTTTTGTTGTCGTGATCCGGTTCTGTGCGGAAGGGTATGACGCAGATTACTCCGGCGACGGTTAACTCATTAAAAACAATTATTTCGACTGTTTTATCCATTATTTTCGTTAAACGGTGTCGACACGAGGTTCTCCCAGGAGGTCACCCCATCCTAGCTCTGCCATCGCGCCAGAACGCTTAACTTCATGGTTATGATTGGGGCGGAGCAGTGCCGCGTGTTGTCCATCGCCGCCCGCTCGACACGTACCTCGAGGGATATAAGAATAAACATCCCACTCAATGTCGGGTGCGATCATACATGCACTAATGCACCGGATCCCATCAGAAACTCCGAAACTAAGCGTGCTGTGGGCAAGAGCAGTACTAGGAAGGGTGACCCCTGGGACGTCCTCGTGTTGTGCACCCCTTTTTCGTGTTTTTTATTTTTGAATACTTGTTGACAGACGATTTTCGGCTCAAATATCTGAATCTTGATCGAGACCAGATAAGACATGTGAATGAAAGTAGCTCGGGCACTGCCGGATTTGGACAAAATTGTAGGCTAATTTGATTGTAAACGGGCAAACGAACGAGACTCGTTACTCCGCAATGATCAGGTGAGATTTTAGCCGAATTCCTTCTCTAAGACCCTCTAAATTGCGATTTAACGGTTCTGTTTAGCTTTAGTTTCCTCGAGAAATCGCTTAGGAAGTTCGAAATTCGATTCCGGTTCCATTTTATCGTATCCCAGGCATAATAATAGCTTACATTCGTTATTTTCCTTCTTCTTATTTTTTTTCTATTTTTCTGGGAACATTTATCGATTTTTGTTGTCGTGAGCCGGTTTTGTGTGAAAGGTATGACGCAGATTACTCAGAGACGGTAAACTCATTAAAAACAATCTATTTCGACTGTTTTATCCATATTTACGTAACACGGTCGCGCACACGAGGTCTTCCCCAGGGAGGTCACCCATCCTAGCTCTGCCATCGCGCCAGAACGCTTAACCCATGGTTATGATTGGGCGAGAGCAGTGCCGCATGTTTGTCCCATCGCCGCCCGCTGCCACACGTACTCGAGGGATATAAGAGTAAACATCCCACTCAAATTTCGGGTGCGGATCCATACCAGCACTAATGCCATGGATCCCATCAGAACTACGAAGTTAAGCGTGCTTGGACGAGAGCAGTACTAGAATGGGTGACCCCCTGGGAAGTCCTCGTGTTGCACCCCTTTTCGTATTTTTCTATTTTTGATTACTTGTTGACAGACGATTTTCGGCATCAAATCATCTGAATCTCGATCGAGGACCAGATAAGACATGTGAAATGAAGTAGCTCGGGCACTGTCGGATTTGGACAAAATTGTAGGCTAATTTGATTGTAAATGGGGCAAACGTGACGAGACACATTACTACGCAATGAGCTGACGAGATTTTAGCCGAATTCCTTCTCTAAAACCCTCTAATTTTACGATTTACCGCTTCTCTTAAGCTTTCGTTTCCTCGAGAAATCCGCTTAGGAAGTTCGAAATTCGTTTCCGGTTCCATTTTATCGTATCCCAGGCATAATAATAGCATTACATTCGTTATTTCCTTCTTCTTATTTTTTTTTTTCTATTTTCTGGGAATATTTATCAATTTTTGTTGTCCTGAGCCGGTTCTGTGCGGAAGGGTATGACGCAGATTACTCCAGAGAGGGTTAACTCATTAAAAACAATTATTTCGACTGTTTTATCCATAATTTACGTAAACGATCGCGACACGAGGTCTTCCCAGGGAGGTCACCCATCCTAGCCTCTGCCATCACGCCAGAACGCTCAACTTCATGGTTATGATTGGGCGAGAGCAGTGCCGCGTGTTGTCCATCGCCGCCCGCTCCACACGTACTCGATGGATATAAGAATAAACATCCCACTCAATATCGGGTGCGATCATACCAGCACTAATGCTCCGGATCCCATCAGAACTCCGAAGTTAAGCGTGCTTGGGCGAGAGCAGTACTAGGGTGGGTGACCCCCTGGGAAGTCCTCGTGTTGCACCCCTTTTCGTGTTTTTCTATTTTTGATTACTTGTTGACAGACGATTTTCGGCTCAAATCATCTGAATCTCGATCGGGACCAGATAAGACATGTGAAATGAAAGTAGCTCGGGCACTGCCGGATTTGGACAAAATTGTAGGCTAATTTGATTGTAAACGGGCAAACGGACGAGACTCATTACTACGCAATGAGCTGTCGAGATTTTAGCCGAATTCCTTCTCTAAGACCCTCTAATTTGCGATTTACCGCTTCTCTTAAGCTTTCGTTTCCTCGAGAAATCCGCTTAGGAAGTTCGAAATTCGATTCCGGTTCCATTTTATCGTATCCCAGGCATAATAATAGCTTTACATTCGTTATTTCCTTCTTCTTATTTTTTTTCTATTTTCTGGGAACATTTATCGATTTTTGTTGTCGTGAGCCGGTTCTGTGCGGAAGGGTATGACCCAGATTACTCCGGAGACGGTAAACTAATTAAAAACAATTATTTCGACTGTTTTATCCATAATTTACGTAAACAATCGCGACACGAGGTCTTCCCAGGGAGGTCACCCATCCTACCTCTGCCATCGCGCCAGAACGCTTAACTTCGTGGTTATGATTGGGCGAGAGCAGTGCCGCGTGTTGTCCATCGCCGCCCGCGACCCCCTGGGAAGTCCTCGTGTTGCACCCCTTTTCGTGTTTTTCTATTTTTGATTAATTGTTGACATGCGATTTTCGGCTCAAATCATCTGAATCTCGATCGGGATCAGATAAGAAATGTGAAATCAACGGAGCTCGGACACTTCCTGATTTGGACAAAATTGTAGCCTAATATGATTGTAAATGGGCAAACGGACGAGACACATTACTACGCAATGAGCTGACGAGATTTTAGCCGAATTCCTTCTCTAAGACCCTCTAATTTACGATTTATTGCTTCTCTTAAGCTTTCGTTTCCTCGAGAAATCCGCTTAGGAAGTTCGAAATTCGTTTCCGGTTCCATTTTATCGTATCCCAGGCATAATAATAGCATTACATTCGTTATTTCCTTCTTCTTATTTTTTTTTTCTATTTTCTGGGAACATTTATCAATTTTTGTTGTCCTGAGCCGGTTCTGTGCGGAAGGGTATGACGCAGATTACTCCGGAGACGGTTAATTCATTAAAAACAATTATTTCGACTGTTTTATCCATTATTTTCGTAAACGGTCGCGACACGAGGTCTTCCCAGGGAGGTCACCCATCCTAGCTCTGCCATCGCGCCAGAACGCTTAACTTCATGGTTATGATTGGGCGAGAACAGTGCCGCGTGTTGTCCATCGCCGCCCGCTCCACACGTACTCAAGGGATATAAGAATAAACATCCCACTCAATGTCGGGTGCGATCATACCAGCACTAATGCACCTGATCCCATCAGAACTCCGAAGTTAAGCATGCTTGGGCGAGAGCAGTACTAGGATGGGTGACCCCCTGGTAAGTCCTCGTGTCGCACCCCTTTTCGTGTTTTTCTATTTTTGATTACTTGTTGACAGACGATTTTCGGCTCAAATCATCTGAATCTCGATCGGTACCAGATAAGACATGTGAAATTAAAGTAGCTCGGGCACTGCCGGATTTGGACAAAATTGTAGGCTAATTTGATTGTAAACGGGCAAACGGACGAGACTCATTACTACGCAATGAGCTGTTGAGATTTTAGCCGAATTCCTTCTCTAAGACCCTCTAATTTGCGATTTACCGCTTCTCTTAAGCTTTCGTTTCCTCGAGAAATCCGCTTAGGAAGTTCGAAATTCGATTCTGGTTCCATTTTATCGTATCCCAGGCATAATAATAGCTTTACATTCGTTATTTCCTTCTTCTTATTTGTTTTCTATTTTCTGGGAATATTTATCGATTTTTGTTGTCCTGAGCCGGTTTTGTGCGGAAGGGTATGACGCAGATTACTCCGGACACGGTTAACTCATTAAAAAACATTATTTCGACTATTTTATCCATAATTTCCATAAACGGTCGCGACACGAGGTCTTCCCAGGGAGGTCACCCATCCTAGCTCTGCCATCGCGCCAGAACGCTTAACTTCATGGTTGTGATTGGGCGAGAGCAGTGCCGCGTGTTGTCCATCGCCGCCCGCTCCATACGTGCTCGAGGGATATAAGAATAAACATCCCACTCAATGTCGGGTGCGATCATACCTGCACTAATGCACCGGATCCCATCAGAAGTTCGAAGTTAAGCATGCTTGGGCGAGAGCAGTACTAGGATGGGTGACCCCCTGGGAAGTCCTCGTGTTGCACACTTTTTCGTGTTTTTATATTTTTGATTACTTGTTGACAGACGATTTTCGGCTCAAATCATCTAAATCTCGATCGAGACCAGATAAGACATGTGAAATGAAAGTAGCTCGGGCACTGCCGGATTTGGACAAAATTGTAGGCTAATTTGATTGTAAACGGGCAAACGGACGAGACTCATTACTACGCAATGAGCTGACGAGATTTTAGCCAAATTCCTTCTCTAAGACCCTCTAATTTGCGATTTACCGCTTCTCTTAAGCTTTCGTTTCCTCGAGAAATCCGCTTAGGAAGTTCGAAATTCGATTCCGGTTCCATTTTATCGTATCCCAGGCATAATAATAGCTTTACATTCGTTATTTCCTTCTTCTTATTTTTTTTCTATTTTCTGGGAACATTTATCGATTTTTGTTGTCGTGAGCCGGTTCTGTGCGGAAGGGTATGACGCAGATTACTCCGGAGACGGTAAACTAATTAAAAACAATTATTTCGACTGTTTTATCCATAATTTACGTAAAAAATCGCGACACGAGGTCTTCCCAGGGAGGTCACCCATTCTACCTCTGCCATCGCGCCAGAACGCTTAACTTCGTGGTTATGATTGGGCGAGAGCAGTGCCGCATGTTGTCCATCGCCGCCCGCGACCCCCTGGGAAGTCCTCGTGTTGCACCCCTTTTCGTGTTTTTCTATTTTTGATTAATTGTTGACATGCGATTTTCGGCTCAAATCATCTGAATCTCGATCGGGATCAGATAAGACATGTGAAATCAACGGAGCTCGGACACTTCCTGATTTGGACAAAATTGTAGCCTAATTTGATTGTAAATGGGCAAACGGACGAGACACATTACTACGCAATGAGCTGACGAGATTTTAGCCGAATTCCTTCTCTAAGACCCTCTAATTTACGATTTATTGCTTCTCTTAAGCTTTCGTTTCCTCGAGAAATCCGCTTAGGAAGTTCGAAATTCGTTTCCGGTTCCATTTTATCGTATCCCAGGCATAATAATAGCATTACATTCGTTATTTCCTTCTTCTTATTTTTTTTTTTCTATTTTCTGGGAACATTTATCAATTTTTGTTGTCCTGAGCCGGTTCTGTGCGGAAGGGTATGACGCAGATTACTCCGGAGACGGTTAACTCATTAAAAACAATTATTTCGACTGTTTTATCCATTATTTTCGTAAACGGTCGCGACACGAGGTCTTCCCAGGGAGGTCACCCATCCTAGCTCTGCCATCGCGCCAGAACGCTTAACTTCATGGTTATGATTGGGCGAGAGCAGTGCCGCGTGTTGTCCATCGCCGCCCGCTCCACACGTACTCGAGGGATATAAGAATAAACATCCCACTCAATGTCGGGTGCGATCATACCAGCACTAATGCACCTGATCCCATCAGAACTCCGAAGTTAAGCATGCTTGGGCGAGAGCAGTACTAGGATGGGTGACCCCCTGGTAAGTCCTCGTGTCGCACCCCTTTTCGTGTTTTTCTATTTTTGATTACTTGTTGACAGACGATTTTCGGCTCAAATCATCTGAATCTCGATCGGGACCAGATAAGACATGTGAAATTAAAGTAGCTCGGGCACTGCCGGATTTGGACAAAATTGTAGGCTAATTTGATTGTAAACGGGCAAACGGACGAGACTCATTACTACGCAATGAGCTGTTGAGATTTTAGCCGAATTCCTTCTCTAAGACCCTCTAATTTGCGATTTACCGCTTCTCTTAAGCTTTCGTTTCCTCGAGAAATCCGCTTAGGAAGTTCGAAATTCGATTCTGGTTCCATTTTATCGTATCCCAGGCATAATAATAGCTTTACATTCGTTATTTCCTTCTTCTTATTTGTTTTCTATTTTCTGGGAACATTTATCGATTTTTGTTGTCCTGAGCCGGTTTTGTGCGGAAGGGTATGACGCAGATTACTCCGGACACGGTTAACTCATTAAAAAACATTATTTCGACTGTTTTATCCATAATTTCCATAAACGGTCGCGACACGAGGTCTTCCCAGGGAGGTCACCCATCCTAGCTCTGCCATCGCGCCAGAACGCTTAACTTCATGGTTGTGATTGGGCGAGAGCAGTGCCGCGTGTTGTCCATCGCCGCCCGCTCCATACGTGCTCGAGGGATATAAGAATAAACATCCCACTCAATGTCGGGTGCGATCATACCTGCACTAATGCACCGGATCCCATCAGAAGTCCGAAGTTAAGCATGCTTGGGCGAGAGCAGTACTAGGATGGGTGACCCCCTGGGAAGTCCTCGTGTTGCACACTTTTTTGTGTTTTTATATTTTTGATTACTTGTTGACAGACGATTTTTGGCTCAAATCATCTAAATCTCGATCGAGACCAGATAAGACATGTGAAATGAAAGTAGCTCGGGCACTGCCGGATTTGGACAAAATTGTAGGCTAATTTGATTGTAAACGGGCAAACGGACGAGACTCATTACTACGCAATGAGCTGACGAGATTTTAGCCGAATTCCTTCTCTAAGACCCTCTAATTTGCGATTTACCGCTTCTCTTAAGCTTTCGTTTCCTCGAGAAATCCGCTTAGGAAGTTCGAAATTCGATTCCGGTTCCATTTTATCGTATCCCAGGCATAATAATAGCTTTACATTCGTTATTTCCTTCTTCTTATTTTTTTTTCTATTTTCTGGGAACATTTATCGATTTTTGTTGTCGTGAGCCGGTTCTGTGCGGAAGGGTATGACGCAGATTACTCCGGAGACGGTAAACTAATTAAAAACAATTATTTCGACTGTTTTATCCATAATTTACGTAAAAAATCGCGACACGAGGTCTTCCCAGGGAGGTCACCCATCCTACCTCTGCCATCGCGCCAGAACGCTTAACTTCGTGGTTATGATTTGGCGAGAGCAGTGCCGCATGTTGTCCATCGCTGCCCGCGACCCCCTGGGAAGTCCTCGTGTTGCACCCCTTTTCGTGTTTTTCTATTTTTGATTAATTGTTGACATGCGATTTTCGGCTCAAATCATCTGAATCTCGATCGGGATCAGATAAGACATGTGAAATCAACGGAGCTCGGACACTTCCTGATTTGGACAAAATTGTAGCCTAATTTGATTGTAAATGGGCAAACGGACGAGACACATTACTACGCAATGAGCTGACGAGATTTTAGCCGAATTCCTTCTCTAAGACCCTCTAATTTACGATTTATTGCTTCTCTTAAGCTTTCGTTTCCTCGAGAAATCCGCTTAGGAAGTTCGAAATTCGTTTCCTGTTCCATTTTATCGTATCCCAGGCATAATAATAGCATTACATTCGTTATTTCCTTCTTCTTATTTTTTTTTCTATTTTCTGGGAACATTTATCAATTTTTGTTGTCGTGAGCCGGTTCTGTGCGGAAGGGTATGACGCAGATTACTCCGGAGAAAGTTAACTCATTAAAAAACATTATTTCGACTGTTTTATCCATAACTTCCATAAACGGTCGCGACACGAGGTCTTCCCAGGGAGGTCACCCATCCTAGCTCTGCCATCGCGCCAGAACGCTTAACTTCATGGTTGTGATTGGGCGAGAGCAGTGCCGCGTGTTATTCATCACCGCCCGCTCCACACGTATACGAGGGATATAAGAATAAACATCCCACTTAATATCAGGTACAATAATACCAGCACTAATGCACCGGATCCCATCAGAACTCCGAAGTTAAGCGTGCTTGGGCGAGAGCAGGGGAAGTACTCGTGTTGCACCACTTTTCGTGTTTTTCTATTTTTGATTACTTTGTTCACAGACGATTTTCGGCTCAAATCTTCTGAATCTCGATCGTGACCAGATAAGACATGTGAAATCAATGTAGCTCGGGCACTGCCGGATTTGGACAAAATTGTAGGCTAATTTGATTGTAACGGGCAAACTGACGAGATTTTAGCCGAATTCCTTCTCTAAGACCCTCTAATTTGCGATTTACCGCTTCTCTTAAGCTTTCGTTTCCTCGAGAAATCCGCTTAGGAAGTTCGAAATTCGATTCCGGTTCCATTTTATCGTATCCCAGGCATAATAATAGCTTTACATTCGTTATTTCCTTCTTCTTATTTTTTTTCTATTTTCTATGAACATTTATCGATTTTCGTTGTCGTGAGCCGGTTATGTGCGGAAGGGTATGACGCAGATTATCCCGAGACGGATAACTAATTAAAAACAATTATTTCGACAGTTTTAGCCATAATTTACGTAAACGATCGCGACAGGAGGTCTTCTCAGGAAGGTCACCCATCCTAGCTCTGCCATCGCGCCAGAACGCTTAACTTCATGGTTATGATTGGGCGAGAGCAGTGCCGCGTGTTGTCCGTCGCCGCCCGCTCCACACGTACTCGAGGGATATAAGAATAAACATCCCACTCAATGTCGGGTGCGATCATACCAGCACTAATGCACCGGATCCAATAAAAACTCTGAAGTTAAGCATGCTTGGGCGAGAGCAGTACTAGGATGGGTGACCCCCTAGGAAGTCCTCGTGTTGCACCCCTTTTCGTGTTTTTCTATTTTTGATTACTTGTTGACAGACGATTTTCGGCTTAAATCATCTGAATCTCGATCGGGACCAAATAAGACATGTGAAATGAAAGTAGCTCAAGCACTGCTTGATTTGGACAAAATTGTAGGCTAATTTGATTGTAAACGGGCAAACGGACGAGACTCATGCAATGAGCTAACGAGATTTTAGCCGAATTCCTTCTCTAAGACCCTCTAATTTGCGATTTACCGCTTCTGTTAAGCTTTCGTTTCCTCGAGAAATCCGCTTAGGAAGTTCGAAATTCGATTCCGGTTCCATTTTATCGTATCCGAGGCATAATAATAGCTTTACATTCGTTATTTCCTTATTCTTATCTTTTTTTCTATTTTCTGGGAACATTTATCGATTTTTGTTGTCGCTAGCCGGTTCTGTGCGGAAGGGTATGACGCAGATTACTCCGGAGACGGTTAACTCATTAAAAACATCTATTTCGACTGTTTTATCCATAATTTACGTAACCGGTCGCGACACGAGGTCTTCCCAGGGAGGTCACCCATCCTAGCTCTTCCATCGCGCTAGAACGCTTAACTTCATGATTATGATTGGGCGAGGGCAGTGCCGCGTGTTGTCCATCGCCGCCCGCTCCACACGTACTCGAGGGATATAAAAATAAACATCCCACTCAATGTCGGGTGCGATCATGCCAGCACTAATGCACCGGATCCCATCAGAACTCCTAAGTTAAGCGTGCATGCGCGAGAGCAGTACTAGGGTGGGTGACCCCCTGGGAAGTCCTCGTGTTGTACCCTTTTTCGTGTTTTTCTATTTTTGATTACTTGTTGACAGACGATTTTTGGCTCAAATCATCTGAATCTCGATCGGGACCAGATAAGACATGTGAAATGAAAGTAGCTCGGGCACTGCCGGATTTGGACAAAATTGTAGGCTAATTTAATTGGAAACGGGCAAACGGACGAGACTCATTCTACGCAATGAGCTGACGAGATTTTAGCCGAATTCCTTCTCTAAGACCCTCTAATTTGCGATTTAGTGCTTCTATTAAGCTTTCGTTACCTCGAGAAATCCGCTTAGGAAGTTCGAAATTCGATTCCGGTTTCATTTTATCATATCCGAGGCATAATAATAGCTTTACATTCGCTATTTCCTTCTTCTTATTTTTTTCTTATTTTCTGGGAACATTAAGCGATTTTTGTTGTCGTGAGCCGGTTCTGTGCAGAAGGGTATGACGCAGATTACTCCGGAGACGGTTAACTCATTAAAAACAATTATTTCGACTGTTTTATCCATAATTTACGTATTATTTCGACTGTTTTATTCATAATTTACGTAAACGGTCGCGACACGAGTTCCTCTCACGGAGGTCACCCATCCTAGCCCTGCCATCGTGCCAGAATGCTTAACTTCATGGTTATGATTGGGCGAGAGCAGTGCCGCGTGTTGTCCATCGCCGCCCGCTCCACATATACTCGAGAGATATAAAAATAAACATCCCACTCAATGTCGGGTGCGATCATACCAGCTCTAATGCACCGGATCCCATCAAAACTCCGAAGTTAAGCGTGCTTGGGCGAGAGCAGTACTAGGATGGGTGACCCCCTGGGAAGTCCTCGTGGTTGCACCTTTTTTCGTGTTTTTCTATTTTTGATTACTTGTTGACAGACGATTTTCGGCTCAAATCATCTGAATCTCGATCGGGACCAGATAAGACATGTGAAATGAAAGTAGCTCGGGCACTGCCGGATTTGGACAAAATTGTAGGCTAATTTGATTGTAAACGGGCAAACGGACGAGACTCATTACTACGCAATGAGCTGACGAGATTTTAGACGAATTCCTTCTCTAAGACCCTCAAATTTGCGATTTACCGCTTCTGTTAAGCTTTCGTTTCCTCGAGAAATCCGCTTAGGAAGTTCGAAATTCAATTCCGGTTCCATTTTATCGTATTTTAGGCATAATAATAGCTTTGCATTCTTTATTTCCTTCTTCTTATTTTTTTTTTTCTATTTTCTAGGAACATTTATCGATTTTTGTTGTCGTGAGCCGGTTCTGTGCGGAAGGGTATGACGCAGATTACTCCGGAGACAGTTAACTCATTAAAAACAATTATTTCGACTGTTTTATCCATAATTTACGTAAACGGTCGCGACACGAGGTCTTCCCAGGGTGGTCACCCATCCTAGCTCTGCCATCGCGCCAGAACGCTTAACTTCATGGTTATGATTGAGCGAGAGCAGTGCCGCGTGTTGTCCATCGCCGCTCGCTTCACACGTACTCGAGAGATATAAGAATAAACATCCCACTCAATGTCGGGTGCGATCATACCAGCACTAATGCACCGAATCCCATCAGAACTCCGAAGTTAAGCGTGCTTGGACGAGAGCAGTACTAGGTGGGTGACCCCCTGGGAAGTCCTCGTGGTTGCATCTTTTTTCGTGTTTTTCTATTTTGGATTACTTGTTGACTGACGATTTTCGGCTCAAATCATCTGAATCTCGATCGGGACCAGATAAGACATGTGAAATGAAAGTAGCTCAGGCACTGCCGGATTTGGACAAAATTGTAGGCTAATTTGATTGTAAATGGGCAAACGGACGAGATTCATTACTACGCAATGAGCTGACGAGATTTTAGCCGAATTCCTTCTCAAAGACCCTCGAATTTGCGATTTACCGCTTCTGTTAAGCTTTCGTTTCCTCGAGAAATCCGCTTAGGAAGCTCGAAATTCGATTCCGGTTCCATTTTATCGTATCTCAGGCATAATAATAGCTTTACATTCGTTATTTCCTTCTTCTTATTTTTTTTCTATTTTCTGGGAACAATTATCGATTTCTGTTGTCGTTAGCCGGTTCTGTGCGGAAGGGTATGACGCAGATTACCCCGGAGACGGTTAACTCATTAAAAACAATTATTTCGACTGAAATCAACATAGCTCGGGCACTGCCGGATTTTGACAAAATTGAAGGCTAATTTGATTGTAAACGGGGAAAAAAACGAGACTCGTTACTCCGCAATGAGCTGGTGAGATTTTAGTCGAATTCCTTCTCTAAGACCCTCTAATTTTCGATTTACCGCTTCTGTTAAGCTTTCGTTTCCTCGAGAAATCCATTTAGGAAGTCCGAAATTCGATTCCCATTCCATTTTATCGTATCCCAGACATAATAATAGCTTTACATTCGCTATTCCCTTCTTCTAATTTTTTTTCTATTTTTTGGAAACATTAAGCGATTTTTTGTTGTCGTGAGCCGGTTCTGTGCGGAAGTGTATGACGCAGATTACTCCAGAGACGGATAACTCATTAAAAACAATTATTTCGACTGTTTTATCCATAATTTACGTAAACGGTCGCACCACGAGGTCTTCCCAAAGAGGTCACCTATCCTAGCTCTGCCATCGCGCCAGAACGCTTAACTTCATGGTTATGATTGGGCGAGAGCAGTGCCGCGTGTTGTCCATCACCGCTCGCTCCACACGTACTCGAGGGATGTAAGAAGAAACATCTCTCTCAATGTCGGGTGCGATCATGCCAGCACTAATGCACCGGATCCCATCAGAACTCCGAAGTTAAGCGTGCTTGCGCGAGAGCAGTACTAGGGAGGGTGACCCCCTAGGAAGTCCTCGTGTTGCACCCTTTTTCGTGTTTTTCTATTTTTCATTACTTGTTGACAGACGATTTTCGGCTCAAATCGTCTGAATCTCGATCGTGACCAGATAAGACATGTGAAATGAAAGTAGCTCGGGCACTGCCGGATTTGGACAAAATTGTAGGCTAATTTGATTGTAAACGGGCAAACGGACGAGACTCATTCTACGCATTGAGCTGACGAGATTTTAGCCGAATTCCTTCTCTAAGACCCTCTAATTTGCGATTTACCGCTTCTGTTAAGCTTTCGTTTCCTCGAGAAATCCGCTTAGGAAGTTCGAAATTCGATTCCGGTTCCATTTTATCATATCCCAGGCATAATAATAGCTTTACATTTGCTATTTTCTTCTTCTTATTTTTTTCTTATTTTCTAGGAACATTTAGCGATTTTTGTTGTCGTGATCCGGTTCTGTGCGGAAGGGTATGACGATTATTTCGACTGTTTTTGCCATAATTTACGTAAACGGTCGCGACACGATGACTTCCCAGGGAGGTCACCCATCCTAGCTCTACCATCGCGCCAGAACGCTTAACTTCATGGTTATGATTGGGCGAGAGCAGTGCCGCGTGTTGTCCATCGCCGCCCGCTCCACACGTACTCGAGGGATATAAGAATAAACATATCACTCAATGTACGGGTGCGATCATACCAGCACTAATGCACCGGATCCCATCAGAACTCCGAAGTTAAGCGTGCTTGGGCGAGAGCAATACTAGGATGGGTGACCCCTTAGGAAGTCCTCGTGTTGCACCCCTTTTCATGTTTTTCTATTTTTTATTACTTGTTGACAGACGATTTTGGCTCAAATCATCTGAATCTCGATCGGGACCAGATAAGACATGTGAAATCAACGTAGCTCGGGCACTGCTAGATTTGGACAAAATTATAGGCTAATTTGAGTGTAAACGGGCAAACGGACGAGAAATCATTACTCCGCAAAGAGCTGGCGATATTTTAGCTAAATTCCATCTCTAAAACCCTCTAATTTACGAGTTACCGCTTCTGTTAAGCTTCCATTTCCTCGAGAAATCCGCTTTGGAAGTTAGAAATTCGATTCCGGTTCCATTTTATCGTATCTCAGGCATAATAATAGCTTTACATTCGCTATTACCTTCTTATTTTTTTTTCTATTTTCTAGGAATATTTTGCGATTTTTGTTGTCGTGAGGCGGTTTTGACAGACAATTTTCTGCTCAAATCGTGTTGCACCGGATGGGAAGTCCTCGTGTTGCACCCCTTTTCGTGTTTTTCTATTTTTGATTACTTGTTGACAGACGATTTTCGGCTCAAATCATCTGAATCTCGATCGGGACCAGATAAGACATGTGAAATGAAAGTAGCTCGGGCACTGCCGGATTTGGACAAAATTGTAGGCTCATTTGACTGTAAACGGGAAAACGGACGAGACTCATTACTACGCAATGAGCTAACGAGATTTTAGCCGAATTTCTTCTCTAAGACCCTCTAATTTGCGATTTACCGCTTCTGTTAAGCTATCGTTTCCTCGAGAAATCCGCTTAGCAAGTTCGAAATTCGATTCCGGTTCCATTTTATCGTATCCCAGACATAATAATAGCTTTACATTCGCTATTTTCTTCTTCTTATTTTTTTTCTATGTTCTGGGAACATTTTGCGATTTTTGTTGTCGTGAGCCGGTTCTGTGCGGAAGGGTATGACGCAGATAACTCCGGAGACGGTTAACTCATTAAAAACAATTATTTCGACTGTTTTTGCCATAATTTACGCAAATAGTCGCGACACGAGGACTTCCCAGGGAGGTCACCCATCCTTGCTTTGCCATCGCGCAATAACGCTTAACGTCATGGTTATGATTGGGCGAGAGCAGGGCCGCGTGTTGTCCATCGCCGCCCGCTCCACACGTACACGAGGGATATTAGAATATACATCTAACTCAAGGTCGGGTGCGATCATACCAGCACCAATGCACCGGCTCCCATCAGAACTCCGAAGTTAAGCGTGTTTGGGCGAGAGCAATACTAGGATGGGTGACCCCCTGGGATGTCCTCGTGTTATACCCTTTTTCGTGTTTTTCTATTTTTGATTACTTGTTGACAGACGACTTTTGGCTCCAATCATCTGAATCTCGATCGGGACCAGATAAAACATTTGAAATCAACGTAGCTCGGGCACTGCCGGATTTGGACAAAATTGTAGGCTAATTTGATTGTAAACGGGCAAACGAACGAGACTCGTTACTTCTCAATGATCTGGTGAGATTTTAGCCGAATTCCTTATCTAAGACCCTCTAATTTGCGATTTTCCGCTTCTGTTAAGCGTCCGTCTCCTCGAGAAAAAATGTTTAGGAAGTTCGAAATTCGATTCAAGTTCCATTTTATCGTATCCCAGTCATAATAATAGCTTTACATTCGCTTTTTTCTTCTTCTTATTTTTTTTCTATTTTCTGGGAACATTTAGTGATTTTTGTTGTCGTGAGCCGGTTCTGTGCGGAAGGGTATGACGCAGATTACTCCCGAGACGGATAATTAATTAAAAACAGAACGCTTAACTTCATGGTTCTGATTGGGCGAGAGCAGTGCCGCGTGTTGTCTATCGCCGCCAGCTACACACGTACTCGAGGGATATAAGAATAAACATCCCACACAATGTCGGGTGCAATCATACCAGCACTAATGCACCGGATCCCATCAGAACTCCGAAGTTAAGCATGCTTGGGAGAGAGCAGTACTAGGATGGGTGACCCCCTGGGAAGTTCTCGTGTTGCACCTATTTTCATGTTTTCTACTTTTGATTACTTGTTGACAGACGATTTTCGGCTCAAATCATCTAAATCTGGATCGTGACCTGATAAGACATGAGAAATCAACGTAGCTCGGGCACTGCCGGATTTGGACAAAATTGTAGGCTAATTTGATAGTAAACAGGCAAACGACCGAGACACTTTACTACGCAATGAGCTGACGAGATTTTAGCCGAATTCCTTCTCTAAGACCCTCTAATTTGCGATTACCGCTTCTTTTAAGCTTCCGTTTCCTTGGAAATCCGCTTAGGAAGTTCTAAATTCGATTCCGGTTCCATTTTATCGTATCCCAAGCATAATAATAGCTTTACATTCGCTATTTCTTCTTCTAATTTTTTTCTATTTTGTGGGAACATTTATCGATTTTTGTTGTCGTTAGCCGGTTCTGTGTGGAAGGGTATGACGCAGATTACTCCGGAGACGGTTAACTCATTAAAAACAATTATTTCGACTGTTTTATCCATAATTTACGTAAACGGTCGCGAAACGAGGTCTTCCCAGGGAGGTCACCCATCCTACCTTTGCCATCGCGCCAGAATGCTTAACTTCATGGTTATGATTGGGCGAGAGCAGTGCCGCGTGTTGTCCATCGCCGCCCGCTCCACACGTACTCGAGGGATATAAGAATAAACATCCCACTTAATGTCGGGTGCTATCATACCAGCACTATTGCACTGGATCCCATCATAACTCCGAAGTTAAGCGTGCTTGGGAGAGAGCAGTACTAGGATTGGTGACCCCCTGGAAAGTCCTCGTGTTGTACCCCATTTCGTGTTTTACTATTTTTGATTACTTGTTGACGGACGATTATCTGCTCAAATCATCTGAATATCGATCGGGACCAAATAAGACATGTGAAATTTGCGATTTTTGTTGTCGTGAGGCGGTTTTGACAGACAATTTTCGGCTCAAATCGTGTTGCACCGGATGGGAAGTCCTCGTGTTGCACCCCTTTTCGTGTTTTTCTATTTTTGATTACTTGTTGATAGACGATTTTCGGCTAAAATCATCTGAATCTCGATCGGGACCAGATAAGACATGTGAAATGAAAGTAGCTAAGGCACTGCCGGATTTGGACAAAATTGTAGGCTAATTTGATTGTAAACGGGCAAACGGACGAGACTCATTACTTCGCAATGAGCTGACGAGATTTTATCCAAATTCCTTCTCTAAGACCCTCTCATTTGCGATTTACCGCTTCTGTTAAGCTTTCGTTTCCTCAAGAAATCCGCTTAGAAAGTTCGAAATTCGATTCCGGTTCCATTTTATCGTATCCCAAGCATAATAATAGCTTTATATTCGTTATTTCCTTCTTATTTTTTTTCTATTTTTTGGGAACATTTATTCATTTTTGTTGTCGTGAGCCGGTTCTGTGTGGAAGGGTATGACGCAGATTACTCCAGAGAAGGTCAACTCATTAAAAACAATATTTCGACTGATTTATCCATAATTTACGTAAACGGTCGCGACACGAGGTCTTCCCAGGGAGGTCACCCATCCTACCTCTGCCATCATGGTTATGATTGGGTGAGAGCAGTGCCGCGTGTTGTCCATCGCCGCCCGCTCCACACGTACTCGAGGGATATAGAAATAAACATCCCACTCAATGTCGGGTGCGATCATACCAGCACTAATACACCGGATCCCATCAGAACTCCGAAGTTAAGCGTGCTTGGGCGAGCAGTACTAGGATGGGTGACCCCCTGGGAAGTCCTCGTAATGCACCCCTTTTCGTGTTTTTCTATTTCTGATTACTTGTTGACAGACGAGTTTCGGCTCAAATCATCTGAATCTCGATCGGGACCAGATAAGACATGTGAAATGAAAGTAGATCGGGCACTGCCGGAGTTGGACAAAATTGTAGGCTAATTTGATTGTAAACGGGCAAACGGACGAGACTCATTGCTACGCAATGAGCTGACGAGATTTTAGCCGAATTCCTTCTCTTGACGAGATTTTAGCCGAATTCCTTCTCTAAGACCCTCTAATTTGCGATTTACCTCTTCTGTTAAGCTTTCATTTTCTCGAGAAATCCGCTTAGGAAGTTCGAAATTCGATTCCGGTTCCATTTTATCGTATCCGAGGCATAATAATAGCTTTACATTCGTTATTTCCTTCTTCTTATTTTTTTTCTATTTTCTGGGAACATTTATCGATTTTTGTTGTCGTGAGCCGGTTCTGTGCGGAAGGGTATGACGCAGAATATTTCGGAGACGGTTAACTCATTAAAAACAATTATTTCGACTGTTTTATCCATAATTTACGTAAACGATAGCGATACGAGGTCTTCCCAGGGAGGTCACCCATCCTAGCTCTGCCATCGCGCTAGAACGCTTAACTTCATGGTTATGATTGGGCGAGAGCAGTGTCGCGTGTTGTCCATCGCCGCCCGCTCCACACGTACTCGAGGGATATAAGAATAAACATCCCACTCAATGTCGGGTGCGATCATACCAGCACTAATGCACCGGATCCCATCAGAACTCCGAAGTTAAGCGTGCTTGGGCGAAAGCGCAGTACTAGGATCGGTGACCACCTGGGAAGTCCTCGTCTTGCACCCCTTTCCGTGTTTTTCTATTTTTGATTACTTGTTGACGGACGATTTTCTGCTCAAATCATCTGAATCTTGATCTGGACCAAATAAGACATGAGAAATCACCATAGCTCGGGTACTGCCTGATTTGGACAAAATTGTAGGCTAATTTTATTGTAAATGGGCAAACGGACGAGACTCATTACTCCGCAAAGTGCTCGCGTGATTTTAGCTAAATTTCTTCTCTAAGACCCTCTAATTTGCGATTTACCGCTTCTGTTAATGTTCCGTTTCCTCGAGAAATCCGTTCAGAAAGTTCGAAATTCGATTCCGGATCCATTTTATCGTATCCCAGGAATAATAATAGCTTTACATTCTTGGAAGTCCTCGTGTTGCACCCCTTTTCGTGTTTTTCTATTTTTGATTACTAGTTGACAGACGATTTTCGGCTCAAATCATCTGAATCTCGATCGGGACCAGATAAAACATGTGAAATGAAAGTAGCTCGGGCACTGCCGGATTTGGACAAAATTGTAGGCTAATTTGATTGTAAACGGGCAAGCGGACGAGACTCATTACTACGCAATGAGCTGACGAGATTTTAGGTGAATTTCTTCTCTAAGACCCTCTAATTTGCGATTTACCTCTCCTGTTAAGCTTTCGTTTCCTCGAGAAATCCGCTTAGGAAGTTCGAAATTCGATTCCGGTTCCATTTTATCGTATCCGAGGCATAATAACAGCTTTACATTCGTTATTTCCTTCTTCTTATTTTTTTTTCTATTTTCTGGGAACATTTATCGATTTTTGTTGTCGTGAGCCGGTTCTGTGCGGAAGGGTATGACGCAGATTACTCCGGAGACGGTTAACTCATTAAAAACAATTATTTCGACTGTTTTATCTAAAATTTACGTAAACGGTCGCGACACGAGGTCTTCCCGGGGAGGTCACCCATCCTAGCTCTACCATCGCGCCAGAACGCTTAACTTCATGGTTATGATTGGGCGAGAGCAGTGCCCCGTGTTGTCCATCGCCGCCCGCTCCACACGTACTCGAGGGATATAAGAATAAACATCCCACTCAATGTCGGGTGCAATCATACCAGCACTAATGCACCGGATCCCATCAGAACTCCGAAGTTAAGCATGCTTGGGCGAGAGCAGTACTAGGATGGGTGACCCCCTGGGATGTCCTCGTGTTGCACCCTTTTCCGTGTTTTTCTATTTTTGATTACTTGTTGACAGACGATTTTCGGCTCAAATCAACTGAATCTCGATCGGGACCAGATAAGACATGTGAAATGAATATAGCTCGGGCACTGCCGGATTTGGACAAAATTGTAGGCTAATTTGATTGTAAACGGGCAAACGGACGAGACTCATTACTACGCAATGAGCTGACGAGATTTTAGCCGAATTTCTTCTCTAAGACCCTCTAATTTGCGATTTACCGCTTCTGTTAAGCTTTCGTTTCCTCGAGAAATTCGCTTAGGAAGTTCGAAATTCGATTCCGGTTCCATTTTATCGTATCCCAGGCATAATAACAGCTCTACATTCGTTATTTCCTTCTTCTTATTTTTTTTTCTATTTTCTGGGAACATTTATCGATTTTTTGTTGTCGTGAGCCGGTTCTGTGCGTAAGGGTATGACGCAGATTACTCCGGAGACGGTTAACTCATTAAAAACAATTATTTCGACTATTTTATCCATAATTTACGTAAACGGTCGCGACACGAGGTCTTCCCGGGGAGGTCACCCATCCTAGCTCTGGCATCGCGCCAGAACGCTTAACTTCATGGTTTGATTGGGCGAGAGCAGTGCCGCGTGTTGTCCATCGCCGCCCGCTCCACACGTACTTGAGGGATATAAGAATAAACATCCCACTCAATGTCGGGTGCTATCATACCAGCACTAATGCACCGGATCCCATCAGAAATCCGAATTTAAGCGTGCTTGGGCGAAAGCGCAGTACTAGGATGGGTGACCCCTGGAAGTCCTCGTGTTGCACCCCTTTTCGTGTTTTTCTATTTTTGATTACTGGTTGACAGACGATTTTCGGCTCAAATTATCTGAATCTCGATCGAGACCAGATAAGACATGTGAAATGAAAGTAGCTCGGGCACTGCCGGATTTGGACAAAATTGTAGGCTAATTTGATTGTAAACGGGCAAACGGACGAGACTCATTACTACGCAATGAGCTGACGAGATTTTATCCGAATTCCTTCTCTAAGACCCTCTAATTTGCGATTTACCGCTTCTGTTAAGCTTTCGTTTCCTCAAGAAATCCGCTTAGAAAGTTCGAAATTCGATTCCGGTTCCATTTTATCGTATCCCAAGCATAATAATAGCTTTACATTCGTTATTTCCTTCTTCTTATTTTTTTTTTCTATTTTCTGGGAACATTTATTCATTTTTGTTGTCGTGAGCCGGTTCTGTGTGGAAGGGTATGACGCAGATTACTCCGGAGACGGTTAACTCATTAAAAACAATATCTCGACTGTTTTATCCATAATTTACGTAAACGGTCGCGACACGAGGTTTTCCCAGGGAGGTCACCCATCCTAGCTCTGCCATCGCGCCAGAACGCTTAACTTCATGGTTATGATTGGGCGAGAGCAGTGCCGCGTGTTGTCCATGGCCGCGCGCTCCACACGTCTTCGAGGGATATAAGAATAAACATCCCCTCAATATCGGCTGCGATCATACCAGCACTAATGCACCGGATCCATCAGAACTCTGAAGTTAAGCCTTGCTTGGGCGAGAGCAATACTAGGATGGGTGACCCCCTGGGAAGTCCTCGTGTTGCACCCTTTTTCGTTTTTTTCTATTTTTCATTACTTGTTGACAGACGATTTTCGGCTCAAATCATCTGAATCTCGATCGTGACCAGATAAGACATGTGAAATCAACGTCGCTCGGGCACTGCCGGATTTGGACAAAATTGTAGCCTAATTTTATTGTAAACGGGCAAACGGACGAGGCTCATTACTACGCAATAAGCTGGCGAGAATTTAGCCGAATTCCTTCTCTAAGACCCCTCTAATTTGCGATTTACCGCTTCTGTTTAGCTTTCGTTTCCTCGAGAAATCCGCTTAGGAAGTTCGAAATTCGATTTTGGTTCCATTTTATCGTATCCCAGGCATAATAATAGCTTTACATTCGTTATTTCCTTCTTCTTATTTTTTTTTCTATTTTCTGGGAACATTTATTCATTTTTGTTGTCGTGAGCCGGTTCTGTGTGGAAGGATATGACGCAGATTACTCCGGAGACGGTTACTCATTAAAACAATATCTCGACTGTTTATCCATAATTTACGTAAACGGTCGCGACACGAGGCTTTTCCAGGGAGGTCACCCATCCTAGCTCTGCCATCGCGCCAGAACGCTTAACTTCATGGTTATGATTGGGCGAGAGCAGTGCCGCGTGTTGTCCATGGCCGCGCGCTCCACACGTCTTCGAGGGATATAAGAATAAACATCCCACTCAATATCGGCTGCGATCATACCAGCACTAATGCACCGGATCCAATCAGAACTCTGAAGTTAAGCCTTGCTTGGGCGAGAGCAATACTAGGATGGGTGACCCCCTGGAAGTCCTCGTGTTGCACCCTTTTTCGTTTTTTTCTATTTTTCATTACTTGTTGACAGACGATTTTCGGCTCAAATCATCTGAATCTCGATCGTGACCAGATAAGACATGTGAAATCAACGTCGCTCGGGCACTGCCGGATTTGGACAAAATTGTAGCCTAATTTTATTGTAAACGGGCAAACGGACGAGGCTCATTACTACGCAATAAGCTGACGAGATTTTAGCCGAATTCCTTCTCTAAGACCCTCTAATTTGCGATTTACCGCTTCTGTTTAGCTTTCGTTTCCTCGAGAAATCCGCTTAGGAAGTTCGAAATTCGATTTTGGTTCCATTTTATCGTATCCCAGGCATAATAATAGCTTTACATTCGTTATTTCCTTCTTCTTATTTTTTTCTATTTTCTGGGAACATTTATCGATTTTTGTTGTTGTGAGCCGGTTCTGTGCGGAAGGGTATGACGCAGATTACTCTGGAGACGGTTAACTCATTAAAAACAATTATTTCGACTGTTTTATCCATAATTTACGTAAACGGTCACGACACGAGGTCTTCCCAGGGAGGTCACCCATCCTACCTCTGCCATCGAGCCAGAACGCTTAACTTCATGGTTATGATTTGGCGAGAGCAGTGCCGCGTGTTGTCCATCGCCGCCCGCTCCACACGTCTTCGAGGGATATAAGAATAAACATCCCACTCAATGTCGGGTGCGATCATACCAGCACTAAAGCACAGGATTCCATCAGAACTCCGAAGTTAAGCATGCTTGGTCGAAAGTGCAGTACTAGGATGGGTGACCCCCTGGGAAGTCCTCGTGTTGCACCCCTTTTCGTGTTTTTCTATTTTTGATTACTTGTTGACAGACGATTTTCGGCTCAAATCATCTAAATCTTGATCGGGACCAGATAAAACATGTGAAATGAAAGTAGCTCGAGCACTGCCGGATTTGGACAAAATTGTAGGCTAATTGATTTGTAAAAGGGCAAGCGGACGAGACTCATTACTACGCAATGAGCTGACGAGATTTTAGCTGAATTTCTTCTCTAAGACCCTCTAATTTGCGATTTACCGCTTCTGTTAAGCTTTCGTTTCCTCGAGAAATCCGCTTAGGAAGTTCGAAATTCGATTCCGGTTCCATTTTATCGTATCGCAGGCATAATAACAGCTTTACATTCGTTATTTCCTTCTTCTTATTTTTTTTTCTATTTTCTGGGAACATTTATCGATTTTTGTTGTCGTGAGCCGGTTCTGTGCGGAAAGGGTATGACGCAGATTACTCCGGAGATGGTTAACTCATTAAAAACAATTATTTCGACTGTTTTATCTATAATTTACGTAAACGGTCGCGACACGAGGTCTTCCCGGGGAGGTCACCCATCCTAGCTTTGCCATCGCGCCAGAAAGCTTAACTTCATGGTTCTGATTGGGGGAGAACAGTGCCGCGAGTTGTCCATCGCCGCTTGCTCCACCCGTACTCGAGGGATATAAGAATAAACATCCCACTTAATGACGGGTGCAATCATACCAGCACTAATGCACCGGATCCCATCAGAACTCCGAAGTTAAGCGTGCTTGGGCGAGAGCAGTACTAGGATGTGTGCCCCCCTGGGAAGTCCTCGTGTTGCACCCTTTTTCGTGTATTTCTATTATTGATTACTTGTTGACAGACGATTTTCGGCTCAAATCATCTGAATCTCGATCGAGACCAGATAAGACATGTGAAATGAAAGTAGCTCGGGCACTGCCGGATTTGGATAAAATTGTAGGCTAATTTGATTGTAAACGGGCAAACGGACGAGACTCATTACTACGCAATGAGCTGACGAGATTTTAGCCGAATTCCTTCTCTAAGACCCTCTAATTTGCGATTTACCGCTTCTGTTAAGCTTTCGTTTTCTCGAGAAATCGCTTAGGAAGTTTCTAAATTCGATTCCGGTTCCATTTTATCGTATCCGAGGCATAATAACAGCTTTACATTCGTTATTTCCTTCTTCTTATTTTTTTTCTATTTTCTGGGAACATTTATCGATTTTTGTTGTCGTGAGCCGGTTCTGTGTGTAAGGGTATGACGCAGATTACTCCGGAGACGGTTAACTCATTAAAAACAATTATTTCGACTATTTTATCCATAATTTACGTAAACGGTCACGACACGAGGTCTTCCCGGGGAGGTCACCCATCCTAGCTCTGGCATCGCGCCAGAACGCTTAACTTCATGGTTTTGATTGGGCGAGAGCAGTGCCGCGTGTTGTCCATCGCGCCCGCTCCACACGTACTTGAGGGATATAAAAATAAACATCCCACTCAATGTCGGGTGCTATCATACCAGCACTAATGCACCGGATCCCATCAGAAATCCGAATTTAAGCGTGCTTGGGCGAAAGCGCAGTACTAGGATGGGTGACCCCCTGGGAAGTCCTCGTGTTGCACCCCTTTTCGTGTTTTTCTATATTTTGATTACTGGTTGACAGACGATTTTCGACTCAAATTATCTGAATCTCGATCGGGACCAGATAAGACATGTGAAATGAAAGTAGCTCGGGCACTGGCGGATTTGGACAAAATTGTAGGCTAATTTGATTGTAAACGGGCAAACGGACGAGACTCATTACTTCGCAATGAGCTGACGAGATTTTATCCGAATTCCTTCTCTAAGACCCTCTAATTTGCGATTTACCGCTTCTGTTAAGCTTTCGTTTCCTCAAGAAATCCGCTTAGAAAGTTCGAAATTCGATTCCGGTTCTATTTTATCGTATCCCAAGCATAATAATAGCTTTACATTCGTTATTTCCTTCTTCTTATTTTTTTTTCTATTTTCTGGGAACATTTATTCATTTTTGTTGTCGTGAGCCGGTTCTGTGTGGAAGGGTATGACGCAGATTACTCCGGAGACGGTTAACTCATTAAAAACAATATCTCGACTGTTTTATCCATAATTTACGTAAACGGTCGCGACACGAGGCTTTCCCAGGGAGGTCACCCATCCTAGCTCTGCCATCGCGCCAGAACGCATTAACTTCATGGTTATGATTGGGCGAGAGCAGTGCCGCGTGTTGATCCATGGCAGCGCGCCTCCCACACGTCTTCGAGGGATATAAAGAAAAACATCCCACCTCAATATCCCGGCTGCGATCATACCAGCACTAAGTGCACCGGAATCCCATCAGAACTCTGAAGGTAAGGTCCGTGCCTTGGGCAGTGAGAGCAATACTAGGATGGGTGCACCCCTGGGAAGTCCTCGTGTTGCACCCTTTTTCGTTTTTTATCTATTTTGCATTACTTTGTTGACGAGCGATTTTCGGCTCAAATCATTGAATCTCTATCGGTGACCAGCTAAGACATGTGAAATCAACGTCAGCTCGGTGCACTGCCGGACTTTGGACAAAATTTGTAGCCTAATTTTATTGTAAACGGGCAACGGACGAGGCTCATTACTACGCAATAAGATGACGCAGGATTTTAGCCCGAAATTCATTCTCTAAGACCCTAATTTGCGATTTACCGCTTTGTTAGCTCGTTCCTCGGAAATCCGCTTAGGAAGTTCGAAATTCGATTTGGTTCCATTTTATCGTATCCCAGGCATAAAATAGCTTTCATTCGTTATTCCTTTTCTTATTTTTTATTTCTGGAACATTTATCGATTTTTGTTGTGTGAGCCGGTTCTGTGCGGAAGGGTATGACGCAGATACTGGAGACGGTTAACTCATTAAAAACAATTATTTCGAGTTTTTATCCATAATTTACGTAAACGGTCGCGACACGAGGTCTTCCCAGGGAGGTCACCCA
>NC_134559.1:41602616-41629573 GCF_025594145.1 Primulina tabacum
AAATCGATAAATGTTCCCAGAAAATAGAAAAAAAAAATAAGAAGAAGGAAAAAACGAATTAAAGCTATTATTATGCCTGGGATACGATAAAATGGAACCGAAATCGAATTTCGAACTTCCTAAGCGGATTTCTCGAGGAAACGAAAGCTTAACAGAAGCGTTTAAATCGCAAATTAGAGGGTCTTAGAGAAAGAATTCGGCTAAAATCTGTCAGCTCATTGCGTAGTAATGAGTCTCGTCCGTTTGCCCATTACAATAAAATTAGCCTACAATTTTGTCCAAATCCGGCAGTGCCGAGATACTTTCATTTCACATGTTTATCAGTCCGACGAAATTCAGATGATTTGAGCCGAAAATCGTCTGTCAACAAGTAATCAAAAATAAAAAACACGAAAAGGGGTGCAACACGAGACTTCCAGGAGGTCAGCCATCATAGTACTGCTCTCGCCCAAGCACGCTTAACTTAGGAGTTCTCATGGGATCCGGTGGATTAGGTGGTATGATCGCACCTGACTTGAGTGGGATGTTTATTCTTATCCCTCGAGTACGTGTGGAGCGGGCGGCGATGGACAACACGCGGCACTGCTCTCGCCCAATCAAACCATGAAGTTAAGCGTTCTGGCGCGATGGCAGAGCTAGGATGTGGTGACCTCCCTAGGAAGACCTAGTGTCGCGACCGTTTAGTAAACTGGTATTAAAACAGTCAAATAATTGTTTTTAATGAGTTAACCGTCTCCAGAGTAATCTGCGTCATACCTTCCGCATAGAACGGCTCACGACACAAAAATCGAATATAAATGTTCCAAGAAAATAGAAAAAAAAATAAAAAACAAGGAAATAACGAATGTAAAGCTATTATTATGCCTGGGATACGATAAAATGGAACCGGAATCGAATTTCGAACTTTCTAAGCGGATTTCTCGAGAGA
This sequence comes from Primulina tabacum, assembly GCF_025594145.1. Classification (NCBI taxonomy): domain Eukaryota; kingdom Viridiplantae; phylum Streptophyta; class Magnoliopsida; order Lamiales; family Gesneriaceae; genus Primulina; species Primulina tabacum. The sequence continues at coordinate 41,603,545 of NC_134559.1, forward strand.
AACGAAAGCTTAACAGAAGCGTAAATCGCAAATTAGAGGGTCTTAGAGAAGGAATTCGGCTAAAATCTCGTCAGCTCATTGCGTAGTAATTGAGTCCTAGGCCTCGTCCGTTTGCCCGTTTACAATCAAATTAGCCTACAATTTTGGTCCAATCCAGGCAGTGCCCGAGATACTGTCATTTCACATGTCTGTATCAGGTACCCCGATCGAGATATTCAGAGATTAGTTGAGCCTGAAAAATCGTCTGTCAAACAAGTAATCAAAATAGAAAAACACGATAAGGGGTGGCCACACGAGGACTTCCCGGAGGGTCACCCCATCATAGTACTGCTCTCAGCCCACGCACGCTTAACTTAGGAGTTCTCGAATGGGATCCGGTGGCATTAGTGATGGTATGATCGCACCCTGACATTTGAGTGGGATGTTTCATTTCCCTTATTTAGCCCCTCAAGTACGTGTGGACCAGGGCGGCGATGGACCAACCGCGGGAACTGCTCTCGCCCAATCATAACCACGAAGTTAAGCGTTCTGCGCGGATTTTGGCAGAGGCTATATGATGGTGACCGTCCCTAGGCAAGAAGACCATGTGTTCGCGACCTGTTTACGTAAATTATGGATAAACAGTCGAAATAATTGTTTTAATGAGTTAACCGTCTCCGAGAGTAGATCTGCGTCATACCCTTCCGCACAGAACCGGCTAACGACAACAAAAATCGATAAATGTTCCCAGAAAATAGAAAAAAAAATAAGAAGAAGGAAATAAAGAAGGTAAAGCTATTATTATGCCTGGATACGATAAAATGGAAAACCGAATCGAATTTCGAACTTCCTAGCGATTTCTCGAGAAACGAAAAGCTTAACAGAAGCGTAAATCGCAAATTAGTAGGGTCTTAGAGAAGAATTCGGCCAACCTCGTCAGCTCATTGCGTAGTAATGAGTCTCGTCCGTTTGCTCATTTACAATAAAAGTTAACCTACAATTTTGTCCAAATCAGGCAGTGCCCGAGATACTTTCATTTTCACATGTCTTATCTGGTCCCGATAGAAAGGCAGATGATTTGAGCCGAGAAATCGTCTGTCAACAAGTAATCAAAAATAGAAAAACACGAAAAGGGTGCAACACAGGACTTCCTAGAGGTCACCCATCCTAGTACTGCTCTCGCCCAAGCACGCTTGACTTCGGAGTTCTGATGGATCCGGTGCATTAGTGCTGGTATGATCGCACCCGGATATTGAGTGGGATGTTTATTCTTATATCCCTCGCAGTACGTGTGAAGCGGTGGCAATGGACAACACGGCGCACTGCTCTCGCCCAATCATAACCCCGAAGTTAAGATTCTGTGCGCGATGGCAGAGTAGGATGGGTGACCTCCCTGGGAAGACCTCGTGTCGCGACCGTTTACGTAATTATGGATAAAATTAGTCGAAATAATTGTTTTTAATGAGTTAACCGTCTCCGGAGTAATCTGCGTCATACCCTTCCCGCACAGAACCGGATAACTGATAACAAAATCGATAAATGTTCCCATGAAAATAGAAAAAAAAATAAGAAGAAGGAAATAACGAATGTAAAGCTATTATTATGCCTGAGATACGATAAAATGGAACCGGAATCGAATTTCGAACTTCCTAAGCGGATTTCTCGAGGAAACGAAAGCTTAACAGAAGCGGTAAATCTCAAATTATAGGGTCTTAGAGAAGGAATTCGGCTAAAATCACGTCAGCTCATTGCATAGTAATAAGTCTCGTCCGTTTGCCCATTTACAATCAAATTAGCCTACAATTTTGTCCAAATCCGGCAGTGCCCGAGCTACTTTCATTTCACATGTCTTATCTGGTCCCAAGCGAGATTCAGATGATTTGAGCCGAAAATCGTCTGTCAACAAGTAATCAAAAATAGAAAAACACGAAAAAGGGTACAACACGAGGACTTCCCAGGGGACCGGGTCACCCATCCTAGTACTACTCTCGCCCAAGCACGCTTAACTTCGAAGTTCTGATGGGATCCGGTGCAATAGTGCTGGTATGATCGTACCCGACATTGAGTGGGATGTTTATTCTTATATCCCTCGAGTACGTGTGGAGCGGGCGGCGATGGACAACACGCGGCACTGCTCTCGCCCAATCATAACCATGAAGTTAAGCGTTCTGGCGCGATGGCAGAGGTAGGATGGGTGACCTACCTGGGAAAACCTCGTGTCGCGACCGGTTACGTAAATTATGAATAAAACAGTCGAAATAATTGTCTTTAATGAGTTAACCGTCTCCGGAGTAATCTGCGTCATACCCTTCCGCACAAAACCGGCTCATGATAACAAAAATCGATAAATGTTACCAAAAAATAGAAAAAAAAATAAGAAGAAGGAAATAACGAATGTAAAGCTATTATTATGCCTGGAATACGATAAAATGGAACCGGAATCGAATTTCGAACTTCCTAAGCGGATTTCTCGAGGAAACGAAAGCTTAACAAAAGCGTTAAATCGCAAATTAGAGGGTCTTAGAGAAGGAATTCGGCTAAAATCTCGTCAGCTCATTGCGTAGTAATGAGTCTCGTCCGTTTACCCGTTCACAATCAAATTAGCCTACAATTTTGTCCAAATCCGGCAGTGCCCGAGCTACTTTCATTTCACATGTCTTATCTGGTCCCGATCGAAATTCAGATGATTTGAGCCGAAAATCGTCTGTCAACAAGTAATCAAAAATAGAAAAACACGAAAAGGGGTGCAACACGAGGACTTCCCAAGGGGTAACCCATCCTAGTACTGCTATAGCCCAAGCACGCTTAACTTCGAAGTTCTGATGGGATCCTGACATTAGTGCTGGTATGATCGTACCCGACATTGAGTGGGATGTTTATTCTTATATCCCTCGAGTACCTGTAGAGCGAGCGGCGATGGACAACACGCGGCACTGCTCTCGCCCAATCATAACCATGAAGTTAAGCGTTCTGGCGCGATGGCAGAGGTAGGATGGGTGACCTCCCTGGGAAGACCTCGTGTCGCGACCGTTTACGAAAATTATGGATAAAACAGTCGAAATAATTGTTTTTAATGAGTTAACCGTCTCCGGAGTAATCTGTGTCATACCCTTCCGCACAGAACCGGCTAACGACAACAAAAATCGATAAATGTTCCCATAAAATAGAAAAAAAAATAAGAAGAAGGAAATAAAGAATGTAAAGCTATTATTATGCCTGAGATACGATAAAATGGAACCAGAATCGAATTTCGAACTTCCTAAGCGGATTTCTCGAGGAAAGGAAAGCTTAACAGAAGCGGTAAATCGCAAATTCGAGGGTTTTAGAGAAGGAATTCGGCTAAAATCTCGTCAGCTCATTGCGTAGTAATGAGTCTCGTCCGTTTGCCCGTTTACAATCAAATTAGCCTACAATTTTGTCCAAATCCGGCAGTGACCGAGCTACTTTCAATTCACATGTCTTATCTGGTCCCGATCGAGATTCGGATGATTTGAGCCGAAAATCGTCTGTCAACAAGTAATCAAAAATAGAAAAACACGAAAAGGGGTGCAACAAGAGGACTTCCCAGGGGGTCACCCATCCTAGTACTGCTCTCACCCAAGCATGCTTAACTTCGGAGTTCTAATGGGATCCGGTGCATTAGTGCTGGTATGATCGCACCCGACATTGAGTGGGATGTTCATTCTTATATCCCTCGAGTACGTGTGGAGCGGGCGGCGATGGACAACACGCGGCACTGCTCTCGCCCAATCATAACCATGAAGTTAAGCGTTCTGGCACGATGGCAGAGCTAGGATGCGTGACCTCCCTGGGAAGACCTCGTGTCGCGATCGTTTACGGAAATAATGGATAAAACAGTCGAAATAATTGTTTTTAATGAGTTAACCGTCTCCGGAGTAATCTGCGTCATACCGTTCCGGACAGAACAGGCTCAGGACAACAAAAATCGATAAATATTCCCAGAAAATAGAAAAAAAAAATAAGAACAAGGAAATAACGAATGTAATGCTATTATTATTCCTGGGATACGACAAAATGGAACCGGAATCGAATTTCGAACTTCCTAAGCAGATTTCTCGAGGAAACGAAAGCTTAACAGAAGCGGTAAATCGCAAATTAGAGGGTCTTAGAGAAGGAATTCGGCTAAAATCTCGTCAGCTCATTGCGTAGAAATAAGTCTCGTCCGTTTGCCCGTTTACAATCAAATTAGCCTACATTTTGTCCAAATCCGGCAGTGCCCGAGCTACATTCATTTCACATGTCTTATCTGGTCCTGATCGAGATTCAGATGATTTGAGCCGAAAATCGTCTGTCAACAAGTAATCAAAAATAGAAAAACACGGAAAGGGGTGAAACACGAGGACAACCTAGGGGTAAATAACGATGTAAAGCTATTATTATGCCTGGGATACGATAAAATGGAACTGGAATCGAATTTCGAACTTCCTAAGCGGATTTCTCGAGAAAACGAAAGCTTAACAGAAGCGGTAAATCGAAAATTAGAGGGTCTTAGAGAAGGAATTCGGCTAAAATCTCGTCAGCTCATTGCGTAGTAATGAGTCTCGTCCGTTTGCCCGTTTACAATCAAATTAGCCTACAATTTTGTCCAAATCCGGCAGTGCCCGAGCTACTTTCTTTTCACATGTCTTATCTGGTCTCGATCGAGATTCAGATGATTTGAGCCGAAAATCGTCTGTCAACAAGTAATCAAAAATAGAAAAACACGAAAAGGGGTGCAACACGAGGACTTCTTAGGGGGTCACCCACCCTTGTACTGCTCTCGCCCAAGCACGCTTAACTTCGGAGTTCTGATGGGATCCGGTGCATTAGTGCTGGTATGATCGCACCCGACATTGAGTGGGATGTTTATTCTTATATCCCTCGAGTACGTGTGGAGCGGGCGGCGATGGACAACACGCGGCACTGCTCTCGCCCAATCATAACCATGAAGTTAAGCGTTCTGGCGCGATGGCAGAGCTAGGATGGGTGACCTCCCTGGGAAGACCTCGTGTCGCGATCGTTTACGTGAATTATGGATAAAACAGTAGAAATAATTGTTTTTAATGAGTTAACCGTCTCCGGAGTAATCTGCGTCATACCCTTCCGCACAGAACCGGCTCACGACAACAAAAATCGATAAATGTTCCCAGAAAATAGAAAAAAAAAAGAAGAAGGAAATAACAAATGTAAAGCTATGATTATGCGTGGGATACGATAAAATGGAACCGGAATCGAATTTCGAACTTCCTAAGCGGATTTCCCGAGGAAACGAAAGCTTAACAGAAGCGGTAAATCGCAAATTAGAGGGTCTTAGAGAAGGAATTTGGCTAAAATCTCGTCAGCTCATTGCGTAGTAATGAATCTCGTCCGTTGCCCGTTTACAATCAAATTAGCCCACAATTTTGTCCAAATCCGGCAGTGCCCGAGCTACTTTCATTTCACATGTCTTATCTGGTCCCGATCGAGATTCAGATGATTTGAGCCGAAAATCGTCTGTCAACAAGTAATCCAAAATAGAAAAACACGAAAAGGGGTGAAACACGAGGACAACCTAGGGGTAAATTACGATGTAAAGCTATTATTATGCCTGGGATACGATAAAATGGAACTGGAATCGAATTTCGAACTTCCTAAGCGGATTTCTCGAGGAAACGAAAGCTTAAAAGAAGCGGTAAATCGCAAATTAGAGGGTCTTAGAGAAGGAATTCGGCTAAAATCTCGTCAGCTCATTGCGTAGTAATGAGTCTCGTCCGTTTGCCCGTTTACAATCAAATTAGCCTACAATTTTGTCCAAATCTTGCAGTGCCCGAGCTACTTTCTTTTCACATGTCTTATCTGGTCTCGATCGAGATTCAGATGATTTGAGCCGAAAATCGTCTGTCAACAAGTAATCAAAAATAGAAAAACACGAAAAGGGGTGCAACACGAGGACTTCTTAGGGGGTCACCCACCCTAGTACTGCTCTCGCCCAAGCACGCTTAACTTCGGAGTTCTGATGGGATCCGGTGCATTAGTGCTGGTATGATCGCACCCGACATTGAGTGGGATGTTTATTCTTATATCCCTCGAGTACGTGTGGAGCGGGCGGCGATGGACAACACGCGGCACTGCTCTCGCCCAATCATAACCATGAAGTTAAGCGTTCTGGCTCGATGGCAGAGCTAGGATGGGTGACCTCCCTGGGAAGACCTCGTGTCGCGATCGTTTACGTGAATTATGGATAAAACAGTAGAAATAATTGTTTTTAATGAGTTAACCGTCTCCGGAGTAATCTGCGTCATACCCTTCCGCACAGAACCGGCTCACGACAACAAAATCGATAAATGTTCCCAGAAAATAGAAAAAAAAAAGAAGAAGGAAATAACAAATGTAAAGCTATTATTATGCGTGGGATACGATAAAATGGAACCAGAATCGAATTTCGAACTTCCTAAGCGGATTTCTCGAGGAAACGAAAGCTTAACAGAAGCGGTAAATCGCAAATTAGAGGGTCTTAGAGAAGGAATTCGGCTAAAATCTCGTCAGCTCATTGCGTAGTAATGAATCTCGTCCGTTGCCCGTTTACAATCAAATTAGCCCACAATTTTGTCCAAATCCGGCAGTGCCCGAGCTACTTTCATTTCACATGTCTTATCTGGTCCCGATCGAGATTCAGATGATTTGAGCCGAAAATCGTCTGTCAACAAATAATCAAAAATAGAAAAACACGAAAAGGGGTGAAACACGAGGACAACCTAGGGGTAAATAACGATGTAAAGCTATTATTATGCCTTGGATACGATAAAATGGAACTGGAATCGAATTTCGAACTTCCTAAGCGGATTTCTCGAGAAAACGAAAGCTTAACAGAAGCGGTAAATCGCAAATTAGAGGGTCTTAGAGAAGGAATTCGGCTAAAATCTCGTCAGCTCATTGCGTAGTAATGAGTCTCGTCCGTTTGCCCGTTTACAATCAAATTAGCCTACAATTTTGTCCAAATCCGGCAGTGCCCGAGCTACTTTCTTTTCACATGTCTTATCTGGTCCCGATCGAGATTCAGATGATTTGAGCCAAAAATCGTTTGTCAACAAGTAATCAAAAATAGAAAAACACAAAAAAGGGTGCAACACGAGGACTTTCCATGGGGTCACCCATCCTAGTACTACTCTCGCCCAAGCACGCTTAACTTCGGAGTTCTGTTGGGATCCGGTGCATTAGTGCTGGTATGATCGCACCCGACATTGAGTGGGATGTTTATTCTTATATCCCTCGAGTACGTGTGGAGCGGGCGGCGATGGACAACACGCGACACTGCTCTCGCCCAATCATAACCATGAAGTTAAGCGTTCGGCGCGATGGCAGAGCTAGGATGGGTGACCTCCCTGGGAAGACCTCGTGTCGCGATCGGTTACGTAAATTATGGTTAAAACAGTCGAAATAATTGTTTTTAATGAGTTAACCGTCTCCGGAGTAATCTGCGTCATACCCTTCCGCACAGAACCGGCTCACGACAACAAAAATCGATAAATGTTCCCAGAAAATAGAAAAAAAGATAAGAAGAAGGAAATAACGAATGTAAAGCTATTATTATGCTTGGGATACGATAAAATGGAACCGGAATCGAATTTCGAACTTCCTAAGCGGATTTCTCGAGGAAACGAAAGCTTAAGAGAAGAGGTAAATCGCAAATTAGAGGGTCTTAGAGAAGGATTTCGGCTAAAATCTCGTCAGCTCATTGCGTAGTAATGTGTCTCGTCCGTTTGCCCGTTTACAATCAAATTAGCCTACAATTTTGTCCAAATCCGGCAGTGCCCGAGCTACTTTCATTTTGCATGTCTTATCTGGTCTCGATCGAGATTCAGATGATTTGAGCCGAAAATCGTCTGTCAACAAGTAATCAAAAATAGAAAAACAAGAAAAGGGGTGCAACACGAGGACTTCCCAGGAGGTCACCGATCCTAGTACTGCTCTCGTCCAAGCACGCTTAACTTCGGAGTTCTGATGGGATCCATGGCATTAGTGCTGGTATGATCGCACCCGACATTGAGTGGGATGTTTATTCTTATATCCCTCGAGTACGTGTGGAGCAAGCGGCGATGGACAACACGCGGCACTGCTCTCGCCCAATCATAACCATGAAATTAAGCGTTCTGGCGCGATGGCAGAGCTAGGATGGGTGACCTCCCTGGGAAGACCTCGTGTCGCGACCGTTTACGTAAATTATGGATAAAACAGTCGAAATAATTGTTTTTAATGAGTTAACCGTCTCTGGAATAATCTGCGTCATACCCTTCCGCACAGAACCGGCTCACGACAAAAAAAATCGATAAATGTTCCCAGAAAATAGAAAAAAAATAAGAAGAAGGAAATAACGAATGTAAAGCTATTATTATGCCTGGGATACGATAAAATGGAACCAGAAACGAATTTCGAACTTCCTAAGCGGATTTCTCGAGGAAACGAAAGCTTAACAGAAGCGGTAAATCGCAAATTAGAGGGTCTTAGAGAAGGAATTCGGCTAAAATCTCGTCAGCTCATTGCGTAGTAATGAGTCTCGTCCGTTTGCCCGTTTACAATCAAATGAGCCTACAATTTTGTCCAAATCCTGCAGTGCCCGAGCTACTTTCATTTCACATGTCTTATCTGGTCCCGATCGAGATTCAGATGATTTGAGCCGAAAATCGCTTGTCAACAAGTAATCAAAAATAGAAAAACACGAAAATGGGTGCAACACGAGGACTTCCCAGGGGGTCACCCATCCAAGTACTGCTCTCGCCCAAGAATGCTTAACTTCGGAGTTCTGATGGGATCCGGCGCATTAGTGCTGGTATGATCGCACCCGACATTGAGTGGGATGTTTCTTCTTATATCCCTCGAGTACGTGTGGAGCGGGCGGCGATGAACAACACGCGGCACTGCTCTCGCCCAATCATAACCATGAAGTTAAGCGTTCTGGCACGATGGCAGAGCGAGGATGGGTGACCTCCCTGGGAAGACCTCGTGTCGCGACCGTTTACGGAAAAAATGGATAAAACAGTCGAAATAATTGTTTTTAATGAGTTAACCGTCTCCGGAGTAATCTGCGTCATATCCTTCCGCACAGAACCGGCTCAGGACAACAAAAATCGATAAATGTTCCCAGAAAATAGAAAAAAAAATAAGAAGAAGGAAATAACGAATGTAATGCTATTATTATGCCTGGGATACGATAAAATGGAACCGGAATCAAATTTCGAACTTCCTAAGCGGATTTCTCGAGGAAACGAAAGCTTAAGAAAAGCGGTAAATCGCAAATTAAAGGGTTTTAGAGAAGGAATTCGGCTAAAATCTTGTCAGCTCATTGCGTAGAAATAAGTCTCGTCCGTTTGCCCGTTTACAATCAAATTAGCCTACAATTTTGTCCAAATCCGGCAGTGCCCGAGCTACTTTCATTTCACATGTCTTATCTGTTCCCGATTGAGATTCAGATGATTTGAGCCGAAAATCGTCTGTCAACAAGTAATCAAAAATAGAAAAACACGAAAAATGGTGCAACACGAGGACTTCCCAGGTGGTCTCACCCACCCTAGTACTGCTCTCGCCCAAGCACGCTTAACTTCGGAGTTCTGATGGGATCCGGTGCATTAGTGCTGGTATGATCGCACCCGACATTGAGTGGGATATTTATTCTTATATCCCTCGAGTACGTGTGGAGCGGGCGGCGATGGACAACACGCGGCACTGCTCTCGCCCAATCATAACCATGAAGTTAAGCGTTCTGGCGCGATGGCAGAGCTAGGATGGGTGACCTCCCTGGGAAGACCTCGTGTCGCGATGGTTTACGTAAATTATGGATAAAACAGTCGAAATAATTGTTTTTAATGAGTTAACCGTCTCCGGAGTAATCTGCGTCATACCCTTCCGCACAGAACCGGCTCACGACAACAAAAATCGATAAACGTTCCCAGAAAATAGAAAAAAAAATAAGAAGAAGGAAATAACGAATGTAAAGCTATTATTATGCCTGGGATACGATAAAATGGAACCGGAATCGAATTTCGAACTTCCTAAGCGGATTTCTCAAGAAAACGAAAATTTAACAGAAGCGGTAAATCGAAAATTAGAGGGTCTTAGAGAAGGAATTCGGCTAAAATCTCGTCAGCTCATTGCGTAGTAATGAGTCTCGTCCGTTTGCCCGTTTACAATCAAATGAGCCTACAATTTTGTCCAAATCCTGCAGTGCTCGAGCTACTTTCATTTCACATGTCTTATCTGGTCCCGATCGAGATTCAGATGATTTGAGCCGAAAATCGTCTGTCAACAAGTAATCAAAAATAGAAAAACACGAAAAGGGGTGCAACACGAGGACTTCCCAGGGGGTCACCCATCCAAGTACTGCTCTCGCCCAAGCATGCTTAACTTCGGAGTTCTGATGGGATCCGGTGCATTAGTGCTGGTATGATCGCACCCGACATTGAGTGGGATGTTTCTTCTTATATCCCTCGAGTACGTGTGGAGCGGGCGGCGATGGACAACACGCGGCACTGCTCTCGCCCAATCATAACCATGAAGTTAAGCGTTCTGGCACGATGGCAGAGCTAGGATGGGTGACCTCCCTGGGAAGACCTCGTGTCGCGATCGTTTACGGAAATAATGGATAAAACAGTCGAAATAATTGTTTTTAATGAGTTAACCGTCTCCGGAGTAATCTGCGTCATACCCTTCCGCACAGAACCGGCTCGGGACAACAAAAATCGATAAATGTTCCCAGAAAATAGAATAAAAAATAAGAAGAAGGAAATAACGAATGTAATGCTATTATTATGCCTGGGATACGATAAAATGGAACCGGAATCGAATTTCGAACTTCCTAAGCGGATTTCTCGAGGAAACGAAAGCTTAAGAAAAGCGGTAAATCGCAAATTAGAGGGTTTTAGAGAAGGAATTCGGCTAAAATCTTGTCAGCTCATTGCGTAGAAATAAGTCTCGTCCGTTTGCCCGTTTACAATCAAATTAGCCTACAATTTTGTCCAAATCCGGCAGTGCCCGAGCTACTTTCATTTCACATGTCTTATCTGTTCCCGATTGAGATTCAGATGATTTGAGCCGAAAATCGTCTGTCAACAAGTAATCAAAAATAGAAAAACACGAAAAATGGTGCAACACGAGGACATCCCAGGGGGTCACCCACCCTAGTACTGCTCTCGCCCAAGCACGCTTAACTTCGGAGTTCTGATGGGATCCGATGCATTAGTGCTGGTATGATCGCACCCGACATTGAGTGGGATATTTATTCTTATATCCCTCGAGTACGTGCGGAGCGGGCGGCGATGGACAACACGCGGCACTGCTCTCGCCCAATCATAACCATGAAGTTAAGCGTTCTAGCGCGATGGCAGAGCTAGGATGGGTGACCTCCCTGGGAAGACCTCGTGTCGCGATCGTTTACGTAAATTATGGATAAAACAGTCGAAATAATTGTTTTTAATGAGTTAACCGTCTCCGGAGTAATCTGCGTCATACCCTTCCGCACAGAACCGGCTCACGACAACAAAAATCGATAAACGTTCCCAGAAAATAGAAAAAAAAATAAAAAGAAGGAAATAACGAATGTAAAGCTATTATTATGCCTGGGATACGATAAAATGGAACCGGAATCGAATTTCGAACTTCCTAAGCGGATTTCTCGAGGAAACGAAAGCTTAACAGAAGCGGTAAATCGCAAATTAGAGTCTCTTAGAGAAGGAATTCGGCTAATATCTCGTCAGCTCATTGCGTAGTAATGAGTCTCGTCCGTTTGCCCGTTTACAATCAAATGAGCCTACAATTTAGTCCAAATCCTGCAGTGCCCGAGCTACTTTCATTTCACATGTCTTATCTGGTCCCGATCGAGATTCAGATGATTTGAGCCGAAAATCGTTTGTCAACAAGTAATCAAAAATAGAAAAACACGAAAAGGGGTGCAACACGAGGACTTCCCAGGGGGTCACCCATCCAAGTACTGCTCTCGCCCAAGCATGCTTAACTTCGGAGTTCTGATGGGATCCGGTGCATTAGTGCTGGTATGATCGCACCCGACATTGAGTGGGATGTTTCTTCTTATATCCCTCGAGTACGTGTGGAGCGGGCGGCGATGGACAACACGCGGCACTGCTCTCGCCCAATCATAACCATGAAGTTAAGCGTTCTGGCACGATGGCAGAGCTAGGATGGGTGACCTCCCTGGGAAGACCTCGTGTCGCGACCGTTTACGGAAATAATGGATAAAACAGTCGAAATAATTGTTTTTAATGAGTTAACCGTCTCCGGAGTAATCTGCGTCATACTCTTCCGCACAGAACCGGCTCAGGACAACAAAAATCGATAAATGTTCCCAGAAAATAGAAAAAAAATAAGAAGAAGGAAATAACGATGTAATGCTATTATTATGCCTGGAATACGATAAAATGGAACCGGAATCGAATTTCGAACTTCCTAAGTGGATTTCTCGAGGAAACGAAAGCTTAAGAAAAGCGGTAAATCGCAAATTAGAGGGTTTTAGAGAAGGAATTCGGCTAAAATCTTGTCAGCTCATTGCGTAGAAATAAGTCTCGTCCGTTTGCCCGTTTACAATCAAATTAGCCTACAATTTTGTCCAAATCCGGCAGTGCCCGAGCTACTTTCATTTCACATGTCTTATCTGTTCCCGATTGAGATTCAGATGATTTGAGCCGAAAATCGTCTCTCAACAAATAATCAAAAATAGAAAAACACGAAAAATGGTGCAACACGAGGACTTCCCAGGGGGTCACCCACCCTAGTACTGCTCTCGCCCAAGCACGCTTAACTTCGGAGTTCTGATGGGATCCGGTGCATTAGTGCTGGTATGATCGCACCCGACATTGAGTGGGATATTTATTCTTATATCCCTCGAGTACGTGTGGAGCGGGCGGCGATGGACAACACGCGGCACTGCTCTCGCCCAATCATAACCATGAAGTTAAGCGTTCTAGCGCGATGGCAGAGCTAGGATGGGTGACCTCCCTGGGAAGACCTCGTGTTGCGATCGTTTACGTAAATTATGGATAAAACAGTCGAAATAATTGTTTTTAATGAGTTAACCGTCTCCGGAGTAATCTGCGTCATACCCTTCCGCACAGAACCGGCTCACGACAACAAAAATCGATAAACGTTCCCAGAAAATAGAAAAAAAAATAAGAAGAAGGAAATAACGAATGTAAAGCTATTATTATGCCTAGGATACGATAAAATGGAACCGGAATCGAATTTCGAACTTCCTAAGCGGATTTCTCGAGGAAACGAAAGCTTAACAGAAGCGGTAAATCGCAAATTAGAGGCTCTTAGAGAAGGAATTCGGCTAAAATCTCGTCAGCTCATTGCGTAGTAATGAATCTCGTCCGTTGCCCGTTTACAATCAAATTAGCCCACAATTTTGTCCAAATCCGGCAGTGCCCGAGCTACTTTCATTTCACATGTCTTATCTGGTCCCGATCGAGATTCAGATGATTTGAGCCGAAAATCGTCTGTCAACAAGTAATCAAAAATAGAAAAACACTAAAAGGGGTGAAACACGAGGACAACCTAGGGGTAAATAACGATGTAAAGCTATTATTATGCCTGGGATACGATAAAATGGAACTGGAATCGAATTTCGAACTTCCTAAGCGGATTTCTCGAGGAAACGAAAGCTTAACAGAAGCGTTAATCGCAAATTAGAGGGTCTTAGAGAAGGAATTCGGCTAAAATCTCGTTAGCTCATTGCGTAGTAATGAGTCTCGTCCGTTTGCCCGTTTACAATCAAATTAGCCTACAATTTTGTCCAAATCCGGCAGTGCCCGAGCTACTTTCTTTTCACATGTCTTATCTGGTCCCGATCGAGATTCAGATGATTTGAGCCGAAAATCGTTTGTCAACAAGTAATCTAAAATAGAAAAACACGAAAAAGTGTGCAACACGAGGACTTTCCAGGGGGTCACCCATCCTAGTACTGCTCTCGCCCAAGCACGCTTAACTTCGGAGTTCTGTTGGGATCCGGTGCATTAGTGCTGGTATGATCGCACCCGACATTGAGTGGGATGTTTATTCTTATATCCCTCGAGTACGTGTGGAGCGGGCGGCGATGGACAACACGCGGCACTGCTCTCGCCCAATCATAACCATGAAATTAAGCGTTATGGCGCGATGGCAGAGCTAGGATGGGTGACCTCCCTGGGAAGACCTCGTGTCGCGACCGTTTACGTAAATTATGGATAAAACAGTCGAAATAATTGTTTTTAATGAGTTATCGTCTCTAGAGTAATCTGCGTCATACCCTTCCGCACAGAACCGGCTCACGACAAAAAAAATCGATAAATGTTTCCAGAAAATAGAAAAAAAAATAAGAAGAAGGAAATAACGAATGTAAAGCTATTATTATGCCTAGGATACGATAAAATGGAACCGGAATCGAATTTCGAACTTCCTAAGCGGATTTCTCGAGGAAACGAAAGTTTAACAGAAGCGGTAAATCGCAAATTAGAGGGTCTTAGAGAAGGAATTCGGCTAAAATCTCGTCAGCTCATTGCGTAGTAATGAGTCTCGTCCGTTTGCCCGTTTACAATCAAATGAGCCTACAATTTTGTCCAAATCCTGCAGTGCCCGAGCTACTTTCATTTCACATGTCTTATCTGGTCCCGATCGAGATTCAGATGATTTGAGCCGAAAATCGTCTGTCAACAAGTAATCAAAAATAGAAAAACACGAAAAGGGGTGAAACACGAGGACAACCTAGGGGTAAATAACGATGTAAAGCTATTATTATGCCTGGAATATGATAAAATGGAACTGGAATCGAATTTCGAACTTCCTAAGCGGATTTCTCGAGGAAACGAAAGCTTAACAGAAGCGGTAAATCGCAAATTAGAGGGTCTTAGAGAAGGAATTCGGCTAAAATCTCGTCAGCTCATTGCGTAGTAATGAGGCTCGTCCGTTTGCCCGTTTACAATCAAATTAGCCTACAATTTTGTCCAAATTAGGCAGTGCCCGAGCTACTTTTTTTTCACATGTCTTATCTGGTCCCGATCGAGATTCAGATGATTTGAGCCGGAAATCGTCTGTCAACAAGTAATCAAAAATAGAAAAACACGAAAAGGGGTGAAACACGAGGACAACCTAGGGGTAAATAACGATGTAAAGCTATTATTATGCCTGGGATACGATAAAATGGAACTGGAATCGAATTTCGAACTTCCTAAGCGGATTTCTCGAGGAAACGAAAGCTTAACAGAAGCGGTAAATCGCAAATTAGAGGGTCTTAGAGAAGGAATTCGGCTAAAATCTCGTCAGCTCATTGCGTAGTAATGAGTCTCGTACGTTTGCCCGTTTACAATCAAATTAGCCTACAATTTTGTCCAAATCCGGCAGTGCCCGAGCTACTTTCTTTTCAGATGTCTTATCTGGTCCCGATCGAGATTCAGATGATTTGAGCCGAAAATCGTTTGTCAACAAGTAATCAAAAATAGAAAAACACGAAAAAGGGTGCAACACGAGGACTTTCCAGGGGGTCACCCATCCTAGTACTGCTCTCGCCCAAGCACGCTTAACTTCGGAGTTCTGTTGGGATCCGGTGCATTAGTGCTGGTATGATCGCACCCGACATTGAGTGGGATGTTTATTCTTATATCCCTCGAGTACGTGTGGAGCGGGCGGCGATGGACAACACGCGGCACTGCTCTCGCCCAATCATAACCATGAAGTTAAGCGTTCTGGCGCGATGGCAGAGCTAGGATGGGTGACCTCCCTGGGAAGACCTCGTGTCGCGATCGTTTACGTAAATTATGGATAAAACAGTCGAAATAATTGTTTTTAATGAGTTAACCGTCTCCGGAGTAATCTGCGTCATACCCTTCCGCACAGAACCGGCTCACGACAACAAAAATCGATAAACGTTCCCAGAAAATAGAAAAAAAAATAAGAAGAAGGAAATAACGAATGTAAAGCTATTATTATGCCTATGATACGATAAAATGGAACCGGGAATCGAATTTCGAACTTCCTAAGCG
Organism: Primulina tabacum; assembly: GCF_025594145.1. Classification (NCBI taxonomy): domain Eukaryota; kingdom Viridiplantae; phylum Streptophyta; class Magnoliopsida; order Lamiales; family Gesneriaceae; genus Primulina; species Primulina tabacum. The sequence goes on from NC_134559.1 coordinate 41,619,522, forward strand.
GATTTCTCGAGGAAACGAAAGCTTAACAGAAGCGTGTAAATCGCAAATTAGAGGCTCTTAGAGAAGGAATTCGGCTAAAATCTCGTCAGCTCATTGCGTAGTAATGAATCTTGTCCGTTGCCCGTTTACAATCAAATTAGCCCACAATTTTGTCCAAATCCGGGCAGTGCCCGAGCTACTTTCATTTCACATGTCTTATCTGGTCCCGATCGAGATCAGATGATTTGAGCCGAAAATCGTCTGTCAACAAGTAATCAAAAATAGAAAAACACTAAAAGGGGTGAAACACGAGGACAACCTAGGGGTAAATAACGATGTAAAGCTATTATTATGCCTGGGATACGATAAAATGGAACTGGAATCGAATTTCGAACTTCCTAAGCGGATTTCTCGAGGAAACGAAAGCTTAACAGAAGCGTTAATCGCAAATTAGAGGGTCTTAGAGAAGGAATTCGGCTAAAATCTCGTTAGCTCATTGCGTAGTAATGAGTCTCGTCCGTTTGCCCGTTTACAATCAAATTAGCCTACAATTTTGTCCAAATCCGGCAGTGCCCGAGCTACTTTCTTTTCACATGTCTTATCTGGTCCCGATCGAGATTCAGATGATTTGAGCCGAAAATCGTTTGTCAACAAGTAATCTAAAATAGAAAAACACGAAAAAGTGTGCAACACGAGGACTTTCCAGGGGGTCACCCATCCTAGTACTGCTCTCGCCCAAGCACGCTTAACTTCGGAGTTCTGTTGGGATCCGGTGCATTAGTGCTGGTATGATCGCACCCGACATTGAGTGGGATGTTTATTCTTATATCCCTCGAGTACGTGTGGATGCGGGCGGCGATGGACAACACGCGGCACTGCTCTCGCCCAATCATAACCATGAAATTAAGCGTTATGGCGCGATGGCAGAGCTAGGATGGGTGACCTCCCTGGGAAGACCTCGTGTCGCGACCGTTTACGTAAATTATGGATAAAACAGTCGAAATAATTGTTTTTAATGAGTTATCGTCTCTGGAGTAATCTGCGTCATACCCTTCCGCACAGAACCGGCTCACGACAAAAAAAATCGATAAATGTTTCCAGAAAATAGAAAAAAAAATAAGAAGAAGGAAATAACGAATGTAAAGCTATTATTATGCCTGGGATACGATAAAATGGAACCGAAATCGAATTTCGAACTTCCTAAGCGGATTTCTCGAGGAAACGAAAGTTTAACAGAAGCGGTAAATCGCAAATTAGAGGGTCTTAGAGAAGGAATTCGGCTAAAATCTCGTCAGCTCATTGCGTAGTAATGAGTCTCGTCCGTTTGCCCGTTTACAATCAAATGAGCCTACAATTTTGTCCAATCCTGCAGTGCCCGAGCTACTTTCATTTCACATGTCTTATCTGGTCCCGATCGAGATTCAGATGATTTGAGCCGAAAATCGTCTGGCAACAAAGTAATCAAAAATAGAAAAACACGAAAAGGGTGAAACACGAGGACAACTAGGGGTAAATAACGATGTAAAGCTATTATTATGCCTGGAATATGATAAAATGGAACTGGAATCGAATTTCGAACTTCCTAAGCGGATTTCTCGAGGAAACGAAAGCTTAACAGAAGCGGTAAATCGCAAATTAGAGGGTCTTAGAGAAGGAATTCGGCTAAAATCTCGTCAGCTCATTGCGTAGTAATGAGGCTCGTCCGTTGCCCGTTTACAATTCAAATTAGCCTACAATTTTGTCCACATTAGGCAGTGCCCGAGCTACTTTTTTTTCACATGTCTTATCTGGTCCCGATCGAGATTCAGATGATTTGAGCCGGAAATCGTCTGTCAACAAGTAATCAAAAATAGAAAAACACGAAAAGGGGTGAAACACGAGGACAACCTAGGGGTAAATAACGATGTAAAGCTATTATTATGCCTGGGATACGATTAAAATGGAACTGGAATCGAATTTCGAACTTCCTAAGCGGATTTCTCAAGGAACGAAAGCTTAACAGAAGCGGTAAATCGCAAATTAGAGGGTCTTAGAGAAGGAATTCGGCTAAAATCTCGTCAGCTCATTGCGTAGTAATGAGTCTCGTACGTTTGCCCGTTACAATCAAATTAGCCTACAATTTTGTCCAAATCCGGCAGTGCCCGAGCTACTTTCTTTTCAGATGTCTTATCTGGTCCCGATCGAGATTCAGATGATTTGAGCCGAAAATCGTTTGTCAACAAGTAATCAAAAATAGAAAAACACGAAAAAGGGTTGCAACACGAGGACTTTCCAGGGGGTCACCATCCTAGTACTGCTCTCGCCCAAGCACGCTTAACTTCGGAGTTCTGTTGGGATCCGGTGCATTAGTGCTGGTATGATCGCACCCGACATTGAGTGGGATGTTTATTCTTATATCCCTCGAGTACGTGTGGAGCGGGCGGCGATGGACAACACGCGGCACTGCTCTCGCCCAATCATAACCATGAAGTTAAGCGTTCTGGCGCGATGGCAGAGCTAGGATGGGTGACCTCCCTGAGAAGACCTCGTGTCGCGATCGGTTACGTAAATTATGGTTAAAACAGTCAAAATAATTGTTTTTAATGAGTTAACCGTCTCCGGAGTAATCTGCGTCATACCCTTCCGCACAGAACCGGCTCACGACAACAAAAATCGATAAATGTTCCCAGAAAATAGAAAAAAAGATAAGAAGAAGGAAATAACGAATGTAAAGCTATTATTATGCTTGGGATACGATAAAATGGAACCGGAATCGAATTTCGAACTTCCAAAGCGGATTTCTCGAGGAAACGAAAGCTTAAGAGAAGAGGTAAATCGCAAATTAGAGGGTCTTAGAGAAGGATTTCGGCTAAAATCTCGTCAGCTCATTGCGTAGTAATGTGTATCGTCCGTTTGCCCGTTTACAATCAAATTAGCCTACAATTTTGTCCAAATCCGGCAGTGCCCGAGCTACTTTCATTTCACATGTCTTATCTGGTTTCGATCGAGATTCAGATGGTTTGAGCCGAAAATCGTCTGTCAACAAGTAATCAAAAATAGAAAAACACGAAAAGGGGTGCAACACGAGGACTTCCCAGGAGGTCACCGATCTTAGTACTGCTCTCGTCCAAGCACGCTTAACTTCGGAGTTCCGATGGGATCTGGTGCATTAGTGCTGGTATGATCGCACCCGACATTGAGTGGGATGTTTCTTCTTATATCCCTCGAGTACGTGTGGAGCGGGCGGCGATGGACAACACGCGGCACTGCTCTCGCCCAATCATAACCATGAAGTTAAGCGTTCTGGCACGATGGCAGAGCTAGGATGGGTGACCTCCTTGGGAAGACCTCGTGTCGCGACCGTTTACAGGAATAATGAATAAAACAGTCGAAAAAATTGTTTTTAATGAGTTAACCGTCTCCGGAGTAATCAGCGTCATACCCTTCCGCACAGAACCGGCTCAGGACAACAAAAATCGATAAATGTTCCCAGAAAATAGAAAAAAAATAAGAAGAAGAAAATAACGAATGTAATGCTATTATTATGCCTGGGATACGATAAAATGGAACCGGAATCGAATTTCGAACTTCCTAAGCGGATTTCTCGAGGAAACGAAAGCTTAACAGAAGCGTTAAATCGCAAATTAGAGGGTCTTAGAGAATGATTTCGGCTAAAATCTCGTCAGCTCATTGCGTAGTAATGTGTCTCGTCCGTTTGCCCGTTTACAATCAAATTAGCCTACAATTTTGTCCAAATCCGGCAGTGCCCGAGCTACTTTCATTTCACATGTTTTATCTCGTCCCGATCGAGATTCAGATGATTTGAGCCGAAAATTGTCTGTCAACAAGTAATCAAAAATAGAAAAACAAGAAAAAGGGTGTGCAACACGAGGACTTCCCAAGGGGTCACCCATCCTAGTACTGCTCTCGCCCAAGCACGCTTAACTTCGGAGTTCTAATGGGATCCGGTGCATTATTGCTGGTATGATCGCACCCGACATTGAGTGGGATGTTTATTCGTATATCCCTCGAGTACGTGTGGAGCGGGCGGGGATGGACAACACGCGGCACTGCTCTCGCCCAATCATAACCATGAAGTTAAGCGTTCTGGCGCGATGGCAGAGCTAGGATGGGTGACCTCCCTGGGAAGACCTCGTGTCACGATCGTTTACGTAAATTATGTATAAAACAGTCGAAATAATTGTTTTTAATGAGTTAACCGTCTCCGGAGTAATCTGCGTCATACCCTTCCGCACAGAACCGGCGCACGACAACAAAAATCGGTAAATGTTCACAGAAAATAGAAAAAAAATAAGAAGGAAATAACGAATGTAAAGCTATTATTATGCCTGGCAAACGATAAAATGGAACCGGAATCGAATTTCGAACTTCCTAAGCGGATTTCTCGAGGAAACGAAAGCTTAACAGAAGCGGTAAATCGCAAATTAGAGGGTCTTAGAGAAGGAATTCAGCTAAAATCTCGTCAGCTCATTGCGTAGTAATGAGTCTCGTCCGTTTGCTCGTTTACAATCAAATTTGCCTACAATTTTGTCCAAATCCGGCAGTGCCCGAGCTACTTTCATTTCACATGTCTTATCTGGTCCCGATCGAGATTCAGATGATTTGAGCCGAAAATCGTCTGTCAACAAGTAATCAAAAATAGAAAAACCCGAAAAGAGGTGCAACACGAGGACTTCCCAGGAGGTCACCCATCCTAGTACTGCTCTCGCCCAAGCACGCTTGACTTCAGAGTTCTGATGGGATCCTCTGCATTAGTGCTGGTATGATCGCACCCGACATTGAGTGGGATGTTTATTCTTATATCCCTCGAGTACGTGTGGAGCGGGTGGCGATGGACAACACGCGGCACTGCTCTCGCCCAATCATAACCACGAAGTTAAGCGTTCTGGCGCGATGGCAGAGGTAGGATGGGTGACCTCCCTGGGAAGACCTCGTGTCGCAATCGTTTACGTAAATTATGGATAAAACAGTCGAAATAATTGTTTTTAATTAGTTAAACATCTCCGGAGTAATCTGCGTCATACCCTTCCGCACAGAACCGGCGTACGACAACAAAAATCGATAAATGTTCCCAGAAAATAGAAAAAAAATAAGAAGAAGGAAATAACGAATGTAAAGCTATTATTATGCCTGGGATACGATAAAATGGAACCGGAATCGAATTTCGAACTTTCTAAGCGGATTTCTCGAGGAAATGAAAGCTTAACAGAAGCGTTAAATCGCAAATTAGTGGGTCTTAGAGAAGGAATTCGGCTAAAATCTCGTCAGCTCATTGCGTAGTAATGAGTCTCGTCCGTTTCCCCGTTTACAATCAAATTAGCCCACAATTTTGTCCAAATCCGGCAGTGCCCGAGCTACTTTCATTTCACATGTCTTATTTGGTCCCGATCGAGATTCAGATGATTTGAGCCGAAAATCGTCTGTCAACAAGTAATCAAAAATAGAAAAACACGAAAAATGGTGCAACACGAGGACTTCCCAATGGGTCACCCATCCTAGTACTGCTCTCGCCCAAGCACATTTAACTTCGGAGTTCTAATGGGATCTGGTGCATTAGTGCTTGTATGATCGCACTGGACATTGAGTGGGATGTTATTTCTTATATCCCTCGAGTACGTGTGGATGCGGGCGGCGAGGACAAAACGCGGCACTGCTCTCGCCCAATCATAACCATGAAGTTAAGCAGTTCTGGCGCGATGGCAGAGCTAGGATGGTGTGACCTCCCTGGGAAGACCTCGTGTCGCGATCGTTTACGGTAAATTATGCTCGTTTACAATCAAATTAGCCCTACAATTTTGTCCAAATCCGGCACGTGCCGAGAGTACTTTCATTCTCACATGTCGTGATATGGTCCCGATGGAGATTCAGATGATTTGAGCCGAAATCGTATGTCAACAAGTAATCAAAATAGAAAAACACGAAAGGGTGCAACACGAGGACTTCCCAGGAGGTCAGCCATCCTAGTACTGCTCTCGCCCAAGCACGCTTAACTTCGGAGTTTCTGATGGGATCCGGTGCATTAGGTGTATGATCGCCACCCGACATTGCAGTGGGATGTTTATTCTTATATCCCTCGAGTACGTGTGGAGCGGGCGGCGATGGACACACGCGGCACTACTCTTCGCCCAATCATAACCATGAAGTTAAGCGTTTCTGGCGCTGATGGCAGAGCTAGGATGGGTGACCCCCATGGGAAGACCTCGTGTCGCGACTCGTTTTACGTAAATTATGGATTAAAACAGTCGCAATAATTGTTTTTAATGAGTTAACCGTCTCCGGAGTAATCTGCGTCATCCCCTTCCGCACAGAACGGCTCACGACAATAAAAATCGATAAATGTTCCAGAAATAGAAAAAAATAAGAAGAAGGAAAATAACGAATGTAAAGCTATTATTATGCTTGGGATACGATAAAAAAGAACCGGAATCGAATTTCGAACTTCCTAAGCGGATTTCTCGAGGAAATGAAAGCTTAACAGAAGCGTTAAATCGCAAATTAGTGGGTCTTAGAGAAGGAATTCGGCTAAAATCTCGTCAGCTCATTGCGTAGTAATGAGTCTCGTCCGTTTGCCCGTTTACAATCAAATTAGCTTACAATTTTTCCAAATCCAGCAGTGCCTGAGCTACTTTCATTTCACATGTCTTATCTGGTCCCGATCGAGATTCAGATGATTTGAGCCGAAAATCGTCTGTCAACAAGTAATCAAAAATAGAAAAACACGAAAAAGGGTGCAACACGAGGACTTCCCAGGGTCACCCATCCTAGTACTGCTCTCGCCCAAGCACGCTTAACTTCGGAGTTCTGATGGGATCCGGTGCATTAGTGCTGGTATGATCGCACCCGACATTGAGTGGGATGTTTATTCTTATATCCCTCGAGTACGTGTGGAGCGGGCGGCGATGGACAACACGCGCACTGCTCTCGCCCAATCATAACCATGAAGTTAAGCGTTCTGGCGCGATGGCAGAGCTAGGATGGGTGACCTCCCTGGGAAGACCTCGTGTCGCGACCGTTTACGTAAATTATGGATAAAACAGTCGAAATAATTGTTTTTAATGAGTTAACCGTCTCCGGAGTAATCTGCGTCATACCCTTCCGCACAGAACCGGCTCACGACAACAAAAATCGATAAATGTTCCCAGAAAATAGAAAAAAAATAAGAAGAAGGAAATAACGAATGCAAAGCTATTATTATGCCTGGGATACGATAAAATGGAACCGGAATCGAATTTCGAACTTCCTAAGCGGATTTCTCGAGGAAACGAAAGCTTAACAGAAGCGGTAAATCGCAAATTAGAGGGTCTTAGAGAAGGAATTCGGCTAAAATCTCGTCAGCTCATTGCGTAGTAATGAGTCTCGTCCGTTTGCCCGTTTACAATCAAATTAGCCTACAATTTTGTCCAAATCCGGCAGTGCCCGAGCTACTTTCATTTCACATGTCTTATCTGGTCCCGATCGAGATTCAGATGATTTGAGCCGAAAATCGTCTGTCAACAAGTAATCAAAAAGAAAAACACGAAAAGGGTGCAACACGAGGACTTCCCAGGGGTCACCCATCCTAGTACTGCTCTCGCCCAAGCACGCTTAACTTCGGAGTTCTGATGGGATCCGGTGCATTAGTGCTGGTATGATCGCACCCGACATTGAGTGGGATGTTTATTCTTATATCCCTCGAGTACGTGTGGAGCGGGCGGCGATGGACAACACGCGGCACTGCTCTCGCCCAATCATAACCATGAAGTTAAGCGTTCTGGCGCGATGGCAGAGCTAGGATGGGTGACCTCCCTGGGAAGACCTCGTGTCGCGACCGTTTACGTAAATTATGGATAAAACAGTCGAAATAATTGTTTTTAATGAGTTAACCGTCTCCGGAGTAATCTGCGTCATACCCTTCCGCACAGAACCGGCTCACGACAACAAAAATCGATAAATGTTCCCAGAAAATAGAAAAAAAATAAGAAGGAAATAACGAATGTAAAGCTATTATTATGCCTGGGATACGATAAAATGGAACCGGAATCGAATTTCGAACTTCCTAAGCGGATTTCTCGAGGAAACGAAAGCTTAACAGAAGCGTAAATCGCAAATTAGAGGGTCTTAGAGAAGGAATTCGGCTAAAATCTCGTCAGCTCATTGCGTAGTAATGAGTCTCGTCCGTTTGCCCGTTTACAATCAAATTAGCCTACAATTTTGTCCAAATCCGGCAGTGCCCGAGCTACTTTCATTTCACATGTCTTATCTGGTCCCGATCGAGATTCAGATGATTTGAGCCGAAAATCGTCTGTCAACAAGTAATCAAAAATAGAAAAACACGAAAAGGGTGCAACACGAGGACTTCCCAGGGGACCGGTCACCCATCCTAGTACTGCTCTCGCCCAAGCACGCTTAACTTCGGAGTTCTGATGGGATCCGGTGCATTAGTGCTGGTATGATCGCACCCGACATTGAGTGGGATTTTATTCTTATATCCCTCGAGTACGTGTGGAGCGGGCGGCGATGGACAACACGCGGCACTGCTCTCGCCCAATCATAACCATGAAGTTAAGCGTTCTGGCGCGATGGCAGAGCTAGGATGGGTGACCTCCCTGGGAAGACCTCGTGTCGCGACCGTTTACGTAAATTATGGATAAAACAGTCGAAATAATTGTTTTTAATGAGTTAACCGTCTCCGGAGTAATCTGCGTCATACCCTTCCGCACAGAACCGGCTCACGACAACAAAAATCGATAAATGTTCCCAGAAAATAGAAAAAAAATAAAAAGGAAATAACGAATGTAAAGCTATTATTATGCCTGGGATACGATAAAATGGAACCGGAATCGAATTTCGAACTTCCTAAGCGGATTTCTCGAGGAAACGAAAGCTTAACAGAAGCGTAAATCGCAAATTAGAGGGTCTTAGAGAAGGAATTCGGCTAAAATCTCGTCAGCTCATTGCGTAGTAATGAGTCTCGTCCGTTTGCCCGTTTACAATCAAATTAGCCTACAATTTTGTCCAAATCCGGCAGTGCCCGAGCTACTTTCATTTCACATGTCTTATCTGGTCCCGATCGAGATTCAGATGATTTGAGCCGAAAATCGTCTGTCAACAAGTAATCAAAAATAGAAAAACACGAAAAGGGGCAACACGAGGACTTCCGGGGTCACCCATCCTAGTACTGCTCTCGCCCAAGCACGCTTAACTTCGGAGTTCTGATGGGATCCGGTGCATTAGTGCTGGTATGATCGCACCCGACATTGAGTGGGATGTTTATTCTTATATCCCTCGAGTACGTGTGGAGCGGGCGGCGATGGACAACACGCGGCACTGCTCTCGCCCAATCATAACCATGAAGTTAAGCGTTCTGGCGCGATGGCAGAGCTAGGATGGGTGACCTCCCTGGGAAGACCTCGTGTCGCGACCGTTTACGTAAATTATGGATAAAACAGTCGAAATAATTGTTTTTAATGAGTTAACCGTCTCCGGAGTAATCTGCGTCATACCCTTCCGCACAGAACCGGCTCACGACAACAAAAATCGATAAATGTTCCCAGAAAATAGAAAAAAAATAAGAAGAAGGAAATAACGAATGTAAAGCTATTATTATGCCTGGGATACGATAAAATGGAACCGGAATCGAATTTCGAACTTCCTAAGCGGATTTCTCGAGGAAACGAAAGCTTAACAGAAGCGGTAAATCGCAAATTAGAGGGTCTTAGAGAAGGAATTCGGCTAAAATCTCGTCAGCTCATTGCGTAGTAATGAGTCTCGTCCGTTTGCCCGTTTACAATCAAATTAGCCTACAATTTTGTCCAAATCCGGCAGTGCCCGAGCTACTTTCATTTCACATGTCTTATCTGGTCCCGATCGAGATTCAGATGATTTGAGCCGAAAATCGTCTGTCAACAAGTAATCAAAAATAGAAAAACACGAAAAGGGTGCAACACGAGGACTTCCCAGGGGTCACCCATCCTAGTACTGCTCTCCAAGCCCAAGCACGCTTACTTCGGAGTTCTGTGGGATCCGGTGCATTAGTGCTGGTATGTCGCACCCGACATTGAGTGGGATGTTTATCTTATATCTCTCGAGTACGT
>NC_134559.1:41629673-41646506 GCF_025594145.1 Primulina tabacum
GTACTACGCATGAGCTGACGAGATTTTAGCCGAATTCCTTCTCTAAGACCTCTAATTTGCGATTTACAGTTTCTGTTAAGCTTTCGTTTCCTCGAGAAATCCGCTTAGGAAGTTCGAAATTCGATTCTGGTTCTATTTTATCGTATCCCAGGCATAATAATAGCTTTACATTCGTTATTTCCTTCTTCTTATTATTTTTTCTATTTTCTGGGAACATTTATATTTTTTGTTGTCGTGAGCCAATTCTGTGCGGAAGGGTATGACGCAGATTACTCCGGAGACGGTTAACTCATTAAAAACAAATATTTCGACTGTTTTATCCATAATTTACGTAAACGGTCGCGACACGAGGTCTTCACAGGGAGGTCACCCATCCTACCTCTGCCATCGCGCCAGAACGCTTAACTTGTTATGGTTATGATTAGGCGAGAGCAGTGCCGCGTGTTGTCCATCGCCGCCCACCACACGTACTCGAGGGATATAAGAATAACATCCCACGCAATGTCGGTGCGATCATACCAGACTAATGCACCGGATCTTCAAAACCCGAAGTTAAGCTGCTTGGGCTTGAGCAGTACTAGGATGGTGACCCCCTGGGAAGTCCTCGTGTTGCACCCTTTTTAGTGTTTTTCTATTTTTGATTACTTGTTGACAGACGATTTTCGGCTCAAATCATCTGAATCTCGATCGGGACCAGATAAGACATGTGAAATGAAAGTAGCCGGGCACTGCGGATTTGGACAAAATTGTAGGCTAATTTGATTGTAAACGGGCAAACGGACGAGACTCATTCTACGCAATGAGCTGACGATATTTTAGCCGAATTCCTTCTTAAGACCCTCTAATTTGCGATTTACCGCTTCTTTAAGCTTTCGTTTCCTCGAGAAATCCGCTTAGGAAGTTCGAAATTCGATTCCGGTTCATTTTATCGTATCCTAGGCATAATAATAGCTTACATTCGTTATTTCCTTCTTCTTATTTTTTTTTCTATTTTCAGGGAACATTTATCGATTTTTGTTGTCTGAGCGGTTCTGTGCGGAAGGGTATGACGCAGATTACTCCGGAGACGTTAACTCATTAAAAACAATTATTTCGACTGTTTTATCCATAATTTACGTAAACGGTCGCGACACGAGGTCTTCCCAGGGAGGTCACCCATCCTACCTCTGCCATTGCGCCAGAACGCTTAACTTCATGGTTATGATTGGGCAGAGCAGTGCCGCGTGTTGTCCATCGCGCCCGCTCCACACGTACTCGAGGGATATAAGAATAAACTCCACTCAATGTCGGTGCGATCATACCAGCACTAATGCACCGATCCCATCAGAACTCGAAGTTAAGCGTGCTTGGGCGAGCAGTACTAGGATGGGTGACCCCTGGGAAGTCCTGTTGCACCCTTTTGTGTTTTTCTATTTTTGATTACTTGTTGACAGACGATTTTCGGCTCAAATCATCTGAATCTCGATCGGGACCAGATAACATGTGAAATGAAAGTAGCTCGGGCACTGCCGGATTTGGACAAAATTGTAGGCTAATTTGATTGTAAACGGGCAAACGGACGAGACTCATTACTACGCAATGAGCTGACGAGATTTTAGCCGAATTCCTTCTCTAAGACCCTCTAATTTGCGATTTACCGCTTCTGTTAAGCTTTCGTTTCCTCGAGAAATCCGCTTAGGAAGTTCGAAATTCGATTCCGGTTCCATTTTATCGTATCCAGCATAATAGCTTTACATTCGTTATTTCCTTCTTCTTATTTTTTTTCTTTTTCTGGGAACATTTATCGATTTTTGTTGTCGTGAGCCGGTTCTGTGCGGAAGGGTATGACGCAGATTACTCCGGAGACGGTTAACTCATTAAAAACAATTATTTCGACTGTTTTATCCATAATTTACGTAAACGGTCGCGACACGAGGTCTTCCCAGGGGTCACCCATCCTAGCTCTGCCATCGCGCCAGAACGCTTAACTTCATGGTTATGATTGGGCGAGAGCAGTGCCGCGTGTTGTCCATCGCCGCCCCTCCACACGTACTCGAGGGATATAAGAATAAACATCCCACTCAATGTCGTGGCGATCATACCAGCACTAATGCACCGGATCCATCAGAACTCCGAAGTTAAGCGTGCTTGGCGAGAGCAGTACTAGGATGGTGACCCCTGGGAAGTCCTCGTGTTGCACTTTTCGTGTTTTTCTATTTTTGATTACTTGTTGACAGACGATTTTCGGCTCAAATCATCTGAATCTCGATCGGACCAGATAAGACATGTGAAATGAAAGTAGCTCGGGCACTGCCGGATTTGGACAAAATTGTAGGCTAATTTGATTGTAAACGGGCAAACGGACGAGACTCATTACTACGCAATGAGCTGACGAGATTTTAGCCGAATTCCTTCTCTAAGACCCTCTAATTTGCGATTTACCGCTTCTGTTAAGCTTTCGTTTCCTCGAGAAATCCGCTTAGGAAGTTCGAAATTCGATTCTGGTTCCATTTTATCGTATCCTAGGCATAATAATAGCATTACATTCGTTATTTCCTTCTTCTTATTTTTTTTCTATTTTCAGGGAACATTTATCGATTTTTGTTGTCGTGAGTCGGTTCTGTGCGGAAGGTATGATGCATGATTACTCCGGAGACAGTTAAACTCATTAAAAACAATATTTCGACTGTTTTATCCATAATTTACGTAAACGGTCGCGACACGAGGTCTTCCAGGGAGGTCACCCATCACGAACCTCTGCCATCGCGCCCAAACGCTTAACTTCATGGTTATGATTAGGCGAGAGCCGTGCCGCGTGTTGTCCATCAGCGCTCCGCTCCACACGTACTCGAGGGATATAAGATAAACATCCCACTCAATGTCTGGTGCGATCATACCAGCACTAATGCACAGATCCCATCAGAACTCCGAAGTTAAGCGTGCTTGGGCTTGAAGCGGTACTTGGAGGGTGACCCCCCTGGGAAGTCCTCGTGTTGCACCCTTTTTTGTGTTTTTTCTATTTTTTGATTACTTGTTGACAGACGATTTTCGGCTCAAATCATCTGAATCTCGATCGGGACAAGATAAGACATGTGACATGAAAGTAGCCCGGGCACTGTCGGATTTGGACAAAATTGTAGGCTAATTTGATTGTAAACGGGCAAACGGACGAGACTCATTACTACGCAATGAGCTGACGAGATTTTAGCCGAATTCCTTCTCTAAGAACCTCTAATTTGCGATTTACCGTTTCTGTTAAGCTTTCGTTTCCTCGAGAAATCCGCTTAGGAAGTTCGAAATTCGATTCTGGTTCTATTTTATCGTATCCCAGGCATAATAATAGCTTTACATTCGTTATTTCCTTCTTCTTATTATTTTTTCTATTTTCTGGGAACATTTATCGATTTTTGTTGTCGTGAGCCAATTCTGTGCGGAAGGGTATGACGCAGATTACTCCGGAGACGGTTAACTCATTAAAAACCAATATTTCGACTGTTTTATCCATAATTTACGGTAAACGGTCGCGACACGAGGTCTTCACAGGGAGGTCACCCATCCTACCTCTGCCATCGCGCCAGAACGCTTAACTTCATGGTTATGATTAGGCGAGAGCAGTGCCGCGTGTTGTCCATCGCCGCCCACTCCACACGTACTCGAGGGATATAAGAATAAACATCCCACGCAATGTCTGGTGCGATCATACCAGAACTAATGCACCGGATCTTATCAAAACCCCGAAGTTAAGCGTGCTTGGGCTTGAGCAGTACTAGGATGGGTGACCCCCTGGGAAGTCCTCGTGTTGCACCTTTTTTAGTGTTTTCTATTTTGATTACTTGTTGACAGACGATTTTTCGGCTCAAATCCATCTGAATCTCGATCGGGACCAGATAAGACATGTGAAATGAAAGTAGCCCGGGCACTGCCGGATTTGGACAAAATTGTAGGCTAATTTGATTGTAAACGGGCAAACGGACGAGACTCATTACTACGCAATGAGCTGACGAGATTTTAGCTGAATTCCTTCTCTAAGACCCTCTAATTTGCGATTTACCGCTTCTGTTAAGATTTCGTTTTTTCGAGAAATCCGCTTAGGAAGTTCGAAATTCGATTCCGGTTCCATTTTATCGTATCTCATGCATAATAATAGCTTTACATTCGTTATTTCCTTCTTTTTATTTTTTTTCTTTTTTCTGGTAACATTTATCGATTTTTGTTGTCGTGAGCCGGTTCTGTGCGGAAGGGTATGACGCAGATTACTCCGGAGACGGTTAACTCATTAAAAACAATTATTTCGACTGTTTTATCCATAATTTACGTAAACGGTCGCGACACGAGGTCTTCCCAGGGTGGTCACCCATCCTAGCTCTGCCATCGCGTCAGAACGCTTAACTTCATGGTTATTATTAGGCGAGAGCAGTGCCGCGTGTTGTCCATCGCCGCCCACTCCACACGTACTCGAGGGATATAAGAATAAACATCCCACTCAATGTCGTGTGCGATCATACCAGCACTAATGCAACGGATCACATCAGAACTCCGAAGTTAAGCGTGCTTTGGCGAGAGCAGTACTAGGATGGATGACCCCCTGGGAAGTCCTCGTGTTGCCCCCCTTTTCGTGTTTTTCTATTTTTGATTACTAGTTGACAGACGATTTTCGGCTCAAATCATCTGAATCTCGATCGTGACCAGATAAGACATGTCAAATGAAAATAGCTCGGGCACTGCCGGATTTGGACAAAATTGTAGGCTAATTTAATTGTAAACGGGCAAACGGACGAGACTCATTCTACGCAATGAGCTGACGAGATTTTAGCCGAATTCCTTCTTTAAGACCCTCTAATTTGCGATTTACCGCTTCTGTTATGCTTTCGTTTCCTCGAGAAATCCGCTTAGAAAGTTCGAAATTCGATTCTGGTTCCATTTTATCGTATCCCAGGCATAATAATAGCATTACATTCGTTATTTCCTTCTTCTTATTTTTTTTTCTATTTTCAGGGAACATTTATCGATTTTTGTTGTCGTGAGTCGGTTCTGTGCGGAAGGGTATGATGCAGATTACTCCGGAGACAGTTAACTCATTAAAAACAATTATTTCGACTGTTTTATCCATAATTTACGTAAACGGTCGCGACACGAGGTCTTCCCAGGGAGGTCACCCATCCTACCTCTGCCATCGCGCCAGAACGCTTAACTTCATGGTTATGATTAGGCGAGAGCAGTGCCGCGTGTTGTCCATCAGCGTCCGCTCCACACGTACTCGAGGGATATAAGAATAAACATCCCACTCAATGTCGGGTGCGACCATACCAGGACTAATGCACCAGATCCATCAGAACTCCGAAGTTAAGCGTGCTTGGGCTAGTGTTTTTCTATTTTTGATTACTTGTTGACAGACGATTTTCGGCTCAAATCATCTGAATCTCGATCGGGACCAGATAACACATGTGACATGAAAGTAGCCCGGGCACTGTCGGATTTGGACAAAATTGTAGGCTAATTTGATTGTAAACGGGCAAACGGACGAGACTCATTACTACGCAATGAGCTGACGAGATTTTAGCCGAATTTCTTCTCTAAGACCCTCTAATTTGCGATTTACCGTTTCTGTTAAGCTTTCGTTTCCTCGAGAAATCCGCTTAGGAAGTTCGAAATTCGATTCTGGTTCTATTTTATCGTATCCCAGGCATAATAATAGCTTTACATTCGTTATTTCCTTCTTCTTATTATTTTTTCTATTTTCTGGGAACATTTATCGATTTTTGTTGTCGTGAGCCGGTTCTGTGCGGAAGGGTATGACGCAGATTACTCCGGAGACGGTTAACTCATTAAAAACAAATATTTCGACTGTTTTATCCATAATTTACGTAAACGGTCGCGACACGAGGTCTTCCCAGGGAGGTCACCCATCCTACCTCTGCCATCGCGCCAGAACGCTTAACTTCATGGTTATGATTAGGCGAGAGCAGTGCCGCGTGTTGTCCATCGCCGCCCACTCCACACGTACTCGAGGGATATAAGAATAAACATCCAACGCAATGTCGGGTGCGATCATACCAGCACTAATGCACCGGATCCCATCAGAACTCCGAAGTTAAGCATGCTTGGGCGAGAGCAGTACTAGGATGGGTGTCCCCCTGGGAAGTCCTCGTGTTGCACCCCTTTTCGTGTTTTTCTATTTTTGATTACTTGTTGACAGACGATTTTCGGCTCAAATCATCTGAATCTCGATCGGGACCAGATAAGACATGTGAAATGAAAGTAGCTCGGGCACTGCCGGATTTGGACAAAATTGTAGGCTAATTTGATTGTAAACGGGCAAACGGACGAGACTCATTACTACGCAATGAGCTGACGAGATTTTAGCTGAATTCCTTCTCTAAGACCCTCTAATTTGCGATTTACCGTTTCTGTTAAGCTTTCGTTTCCTCGAGAAATCCGCTTAGGAAGTTCAAAATTCGATTCTGGTTCTATTTTATCGTATCTCAGGCATAATAATAGCTTTAAATTCGTTATTTCCTTCTTCTTATTATTTTTTCTATTTTCTGGGAACATTTATCGATTTTTGTTGTCGTGAGCCGGTTCTGTGCGGAAGGGTATGACGCAGATTACTCCGGAGACGGTTAACTCATTAAAAACAAATATTTCGACTGTTTTATCCATAATTTACGTAAACGGTCGCGACACGAGGTCTTCCCAGGGAGGTCACCCATCCTACCTCTGCCATCGCGCCAAAACGCTTAACTTCATGGTTATGATTAGGCGAGAGCAGTGCCGCGTGTTGTCCATCAGCGCCCGCTCCACACGTACTCGAGGGATATAAGAATAAACATCCCACTCAATGTCTGGTGCGATCATACCAGCACTAATGCACCAGATCCCATCAGAACTCCGAAGTTAAGCGTGCTTGGGCTTGAGCAGTACTTGGATGGGTGACCCCCTGGGAAGTCCTCGTGTTGCACCCTTTTTAGTGTTTTTCTATTTTTGATTACTTGTTGACAGACGATTTTCGGCTCAAATCATCTGAATCTCGATCGGGACAAGATAAGACATGTGACTTGAAAGTAGCCCGGGCACTGTCGGATTTGGACAAAATTGTAGGCTAATTTGATTGTAAACGGGCAAACGGACGAGACTCATTACTACGCAATGAGCTGACGAGATTTTAGCCGAATTCCTTCTCTAAGACCCTCTAATTTGCGATTTACCGCTTCTGTTAAGATTTCGTTTTTTCGAGAAATCCGCTTAGGAAGTTCGAAATTCGATTCCGGTTCCATTTTATCGTATCTCATGCATAATAATAGCTTTACATTCTTTATTTCCTTCTTTTTATTTTTTTTCTTTTTTCTTGTAACATTTATCGATTTTTGTTGTCGTGAGCCGGTTCTGTGCGGAAGGGTATGACGCAGATTACTCCGGAGACGGTTAACTCATTAAAAACAATTATTTCGACTGTTTTATCCATAATTTACGTAAACGGTCGCGACATGAGGTCTTCCCAGAGTGGTCACCCATCCTAGCTCTGCCATCGCGTCAGAACGCTTAACTTCATGGTTATTTTTGGGCGAGAGCAGTGCCGCGTGTTGTCCATCGCCGCCCACTCCACACGTACTCGAGGGATATAAGAATAAACATCCCACTCAATGTCGTGTGCGATCATACCAGCACTAATGCAACGGATTACATCAGAATTCCGAAGTTAAGCGTGCTTTGGCGAGAGCAGTACTAGGATGGATGACCCCCTGGGAAGTCCTCGTGTTGCCCCCCTTTTCGTGTTTTTCTATTTTTGATTACTAGTTGACAGACGATTTTCGGCTCAAATCATCTGAATCTCGATCGTGACCAGATAAGACATGTCAAATGAAAATAGCTCGGGCACTGCCGGATTTGGACAAAATTGTAGGCTAATTTGATTGTAAACGGGCAAACGGACGAGACTCATTCTACGCAATGAGCTGATGAGATTTTAGCCGAATTCCTTCTTTAAGACCCTCTAATTTGCGATTTACCGCTTCTGTTATGCTTTCGTTTCCTCGAGAAATCCGCTTAGAAAGTTCGAAATTCGATTCCGGTTCCATTTTATCGTATCCCAGGCATAATAATAGCATTACATTCGTTATTTCCTTCTTCTTATTTTTTTTTCTATTTTCAGGGAACATTTATCGATTTTTGTTGTCGTGAGTCGGTTCTGTGCGGAAGGGTATGATGCAGATTACTCCGGAGACAGTTAACTCATTAAAAACAATTATTTCGACTGTTTTATCCATAATTTACGTAAACGGTCGCGACACGAGGTCTTCCCAGGGAGGTCACCCATCCTACCTCTGCCATCACGCCAGAACGCTTAACTTCATGGTTATGATTAGGCGAGAGCTGTGATGCGTGTTGTCCATCAGCGCCCGCTCCACACGTACTCGAGGGATATAAGAATAAACATCCCACTCAATGTCGGGTGCGATCATACCAGCACTAATGCACCAGATCCCATCAGAACTCCGAAGTTAAGCGTGCTTGGGCTTGAGCAGTACTTGGATGGGTGACCCCCTGGGAAGTCCTCGTGTTGCACCTTTTTTAGTGTTTTTCTATTTTTGATTACTTGTTGACAGACGATTTTCGGCTCAAATCATCTGAATCTCGATCAGGACCAGATAAGACATGTGACATGAAAGTAGCCCGGGCACTGTCGGATTTGGACAAAATTGTAGGCTAATTTGATTGTAAACGGGCAAACGGACGAGACTCATTACTACGCAATGAGCTGACGAGATTTTAGCCGAATTCCTTCTCTAACACCCTCTAATTTGCGATTTACCGTTTCTGTTAAGCTTTCGTTTCCTCGAGAAATCCGCTTAGGAAGTTCGAAATTCGATTCCGGTTCTATTTTATCGTATCACAGTCATAATAATAGCTTTACATTCGTTATTTCCTTCTTCTTATTATTTTTTCTATTTTCTGGGAACATTTATCGATTTTTGTTGTCGTGAGCCGGTTCTGTGCGGAAGGGTATGACGCAGATTACTCCGGAGACGGTTAACTCATTAAAAACAAATATTTCGACTGTTTTATCCATAATTTACGTAAACGGTCGCGACACGAGGTCTTCCCAGGGAGGTCACCCATCCTACCTCTGCCATCGCGCCAGAACGCTTAACTTCATGGTTATGATTAGGCGAGAGCAGTGCCACGTGTTGTCCATCGCCGCCCCACTCCACACGTACTCGAGGGATATAAGAATAAACATCCCACGCAATGTCGGGTGCGATCATACCAACACTAATGCACCGGATCCCATCAGAACTTCGAAGTTAAGCATGCTTGGGCGAGAGCAGTACTAGGATGGGTGTCCCCCCTGGGAAGTCCTCTGTTGACGAGATTTTAGCTTTACATTCGACTGTTTTATCCATAATTTACGTAAACAGTCGCGACACGAGGTCTTCCCCACCCATCCTACCTCTGCCATCGCGCCAGAACGCTTAACTCATGGTTATGATTGGGCGAGAGCACTGCCGCGCGTTGTCCATCGCCGCCCGCATCCACACGTACTCGAGGGATATAAGAATAAACATCCCACTCAATATCGGGTGCGATCATACCAGCACTATTGCACCGGATCCCATCAGAACTCCGAAGTTAAGCGTGCTTGGGCGAGAGCAGGACTAGGATGGGTGCCTATGGGAAGTCCTCGTGTTGCACCCTTTTTCGTGTTTTTCTATTTTTGATTACTTGTTGACAAACGATTTTCGGCTCAATCATCTGAATCTCGATCGGGACCATATAAGACATGTGAAATGAAAGTAGCTCGGGCACTGCCGGATTTGGACAAATTGTAGGCTAATTTGATTGTAAACGGGCAAACGGACGAGACTCATTACTACGCAATAAGCTGACGAGATTTTAGCCGAATTCCTTCTCTAAGACCCTCTAATTTGCGATTTACCGCTTCTATTACGTTTTTGTTTCCTCGAGAAATCCGCTTAGGAAGTTCGAAATTCGATTCTGGTTCTATTTTATCGTATCCCAGGCATAATAATAGCTTTACATTCGTTATTTCCTTCTTCTTATTATTTTTTCTATTTTCTGGGAACATTTATCGATTTTTGTTGTCGTGAGCCGGTTCTGTGCGGAAGGGTATGACGCAGATTACTACGGAGACGGTTAACTCATTAAAAACACTTATTTCGACTGTTTTATCCATAATTTACGTAAACGGTCGCGACACGAGGTCTTCCTAGGGTGGTCACCCATCCTAGCTCTGCCATCGCGCCAGAACGCTTAACTTCATGGTTATGACTGGGCGAGAGCAGTGCCGCGTGTTGTCCATCGCCGCCCGCTCCACACGTACTCGAGGGATATAAGAATAAACATCCCACTCAATGTCGGGTGAGATCATAACAGCACTAATGCATTGGATCCCATCAGAACTTCGATGTTAAGCGAGCTTGGTCAAGAGCATTACTAGGATGGGTGACCCCCCCCCCCTGGGAAGTCCCCGTGTTGCAACCTTTTTAGTGTTTTTCTATTTTTGATTACTTGTTGACGACGATTTTCGGCTCAAATCATCTGAATCTCGATCAGGACCAGATAAGACATGTGAAATGAAAGTAGCCCGGTCACTGCCGGATTTGGACAAAATTGTAGGCTAATTTGATTGTAAACGGGCAAACGGACGAGACTCATTACTCCGTAATGAGCAGACGAGATTTTAGACGAATTCCTTCTCTAAGACCCACTAATTTGCGATTTACCGCTTCTGTTAAGCTTTCGTTTCCTCGAGAAATCCGCTTAGGAAGTTCGAAATTCGATTCCGGTTCCATTTTATCGTATCCCAGGCATAATAATAGCTTTACATTCGTTATTTTCTTCTTCTTATTTTTTTTTCTATTTTCTGGGAACATTTATCGATTTTTGTTGTCGTGAGCCGGTTCTGGGCGGAAGGCTATGACGCAGATTACTCCGGAGACGGTTAACTCATTAAAAACTATTATTTCGACTGTTTTATCCATAATTTACGTAAACGGTCGCGACACGAGGTCTTCCCAGAGAGGTCACCCATCCTACCTCTGCCATCGCGCCAGAAGGCTTAACTTCATGGTTATGATTGGGCGAGAGCAGTGCCGCGTGTTTTCCATCGCCGCCCGCTCCACACGTACTCGAGAGATATAAGAATAAACATCCCACTCAATGTCGGGTGCGATCATACCAGAACTAATGCACCGGATCCCATCAAAACTCCGAAGTTAAGCGTGCTTGGGCGAGAGCAATACTAGGATGGGTGACCCACTGGGGGAAGTCCTCGTGTTGCTCCTTTTTCGTGTTTTTCTATTTTTGATTACTTGTTGACAGACGATTTTCGGCTCAAATCATCTGAATCTCGATCGGGACCAGATAAGAATGTGAAATGAAACTAGCTCGGGCACTGCCGGATTGGACAAAATTGTAGGCTAATTTGATTGTAAACGAGCAAACGAACGAGACTCATTGCTACGCAATGATCTGACGAGATTTAAGCCGAATTCCTCTCTAAGACCCTCTAATTTGCGATTTAACGCTTCTGTTAAGCTTTCGTTTCCTCGAGAAATCCGCTTAGGAAGTTCGAAATTCGATTCCGGTCCATTTTATCGTATCACAGGCATAATAATAGCTTTACATTCGTTATTTCCTTCTTCTATTTGTTTTTCTATTTTCTGGAAACATTTATCGATTTTGTTGTCGTGAGCCGATTCTGTGCGGAAGGGTATGACGCAGATTACTTCGGAGACGGTTAACTCATTAAAACAATTATTTCAACTTTTTAACCATAATTTGCGTAACCGGTCGCGACACGAGGTCTTCCCAGGGAGGTCACCCATCCTACCTCTGCCATCGCGCCAGAACGCTTAACTTCATGGTTATGATTGGGCGAGAGCAGTGCCGCGTGTTGTCCATCGCCGCCCGCTCCACACGTACTCAAGGGATATAAGAATAAACATCCCACTCAATGTCGGTTGCGATCATACCAGCACTAATGTATTGGATCCCATCAGAACTTCGATGTTAAGCGTGCTTGGGCGAGAGCAGTACTAGGATGGGTGACCCCCTGGGAAGTCCCCGTGATGCACCCTTTTTCGTGTTTTTCTATTTTTGATTATTTGTTGACAGACGATTTTCGGCTCAAATCATCTGAATCTCGATCGGGACCAGATAAGACATGTGAAATGAAAGTAGCTCGGGCACTGCCGGATTTTATCGTATCCCAGGCATAATAATAGCTTTACATTCGTTATTTCCTTCTTCTTATTTTTTTTCTATTTTCTGGAAACATTTATCGATTTTTGTTGTCGTGAGCCGGTTCTGTGCGGAAGGGTATGACGCAGATTACTTCGGAGACGGTTAACTCATTAAAAACAATTATTTCGACTTTTTTAACCATAATTTACGTAACCGGTCGCGACACGAGGTCTTCCCAGGGAGGTCACCCATCCTACCTCTGCCATCGCGCCAGAACGCTTAACTTCATGGTTATGATTGGGCGAGAGCAGTGCCAGGTGTTGTCCATCGCCGCCCACTCCACACGTACTCGAGGGATATATAAATAAACATCCCATGCAATGTCCGGTGCGATCATACCAGCACTAATGCACCGGATCCCATCAGAACTCCGAAGTTAAGCGTGCTTGGGCGAGAGCAGTACTAGGATGGGTGACCCCCTGGGAAGTCCTCGTGTTGCACCCCTTTTCGTGTTTTTTTATTTTTGATTACTTGTTGACAGACGATTTTCGGCTCAAATCATCTGAATCTCGATCGTGACAAGATAAGACATGTGAAATGAAAGTAGCTCGGGCACTGCCGGATTTGGACAAAATTTTAGGCTAATTTGATTGTAAACGGGCAAACGGACGAGACTCATTACTACGCAATGAGTCGACGATATTTTAGCCGAATTCCTTCTCTAAGACCCTCTAATTTGCGATTTAACGCTTCGTTAAGCTTTCGTTTCCTCGAGAAATCCGCTTAGGAAGTTTCGAAATTCGATTCGAGTTCCATTTTATCGTATCCCAGGCATAATAATAGCTTTACATTCGTTATTTTCCTTCTTCCTTATTTTTTTTCTATTTCTGGGACATTTATCGATTTTTGTTTGTCGTGAGCCGGTTCTGTGCGGAAGGGTAGACGCAGATTACTCCGGAGACGGTTAACTCATTAAAAACAATTATTTTCGACTTTTTATCCATAATTTACGTAACGGTCGCGACACGAGGTCTTCCCAGGGAGGTCACCCATCCTAGCTCTGCCATCGCGCCAGAACGCTTAACTTCATGGTTATGATTGGGCGAGAGCAGTGCCGCGTGTTGTCCATCGCCGCCCGCTCCAGACGTACTCGAGGGATATAAGAATAAACATCCCACTCAATGTCGGGTGCGATCATACCAGCACTAATGCACCGGATCCCATCAGAACTCCGAAGTTAAGCGTGCTTGGGCGAGAGCAGTACTAGGATGGGTGGACCCGCTGGGAAGTCCTCGTGTTGCACCCCTTTTCGTGTTTTTCTATTTTTGATTACTTGTTGACAGACGATTTTCGGCTCAAATCATCTGAATCTCGATCGGGACCAGATAAGACATGTGAAATGAAAGTAGCTCGGGCACTGCCGGATTTGGACAAAATTGTAGGCAAACGGGCAAACGGACGAGACTCATTACTACGCAATGAGCTGACGAGATTTTAGCCGAATTCCTTCTCTAAGACCCTCTAATTTGCGATTTAACGCTTCTGTTAAGCTTTCGTTTCCTCGAGAAATCCGCTTAGGAAGTTCGAAATTCGATTCGGTTCCATTTTATCGTATCCCAGGCATAATAATAGCTTTACATTCGTTATTTCTTCTTCTTATTTTTTTTTCTATTTTCTGGGAACATTTATCGATTTTTGTTGTCGTGAGCCGGTTCTGTGCAAGGTATGACGCAGATTACTCCGGAGACGGTTAACTCATTAAAAACAATTATTTCGACTGTTTTATCCATAATTTACGTAAACGGTCGCGACACGAGGTCTTCCAGGGAGGTCACCCATCCTACTCTGCCATCGCGCCAGAACGCTTAACTTCGTGGTTATGATTGGGCGAGAGCAGTGCCGCGTGTTGTCCATCGCCGCCCGCTCCACACGTACTCGAGGGATATAAGAATAAACATCCCACTCAATGTCGGGTGCGATCATACCAGCACTAATGCACCGGATCCCATCAGAACTCCGAAGTTAAGCGTGCTTGGGCGAGAGCAGTACTAGGATGGGTGACCCCCTGGGAAGTCCTCGTGTTGCACCCTTTTCGTGTTTTTCTTTTTGATTACTTGTTGACAGACGATTTTCGGCTCAAATCATCTGAATCTCGATCGGGACCAGATAAGACATGTGAAATGAAAGTAGCTCGGGCACTGCCGGATTTGGACAAAATTGTAGGCTAATTTGATTGTAAACGGGCAAACGGACGAGACTCATTACTACGCAATGAGCTGACGAGATTTTAGCCGAATTCCTTCTCTAAGACCCTCTAATTTGCGATTTACCGCTTCTGTTAAGCTTTCGTTTCCTCGAGAAATCCGCTTAGGAAGTTCGAAATTCGATTCCGGTTCCATTTTATCGTATCCCAGCATAATAATAGCTTTACATTCGTTATTTCCTTCTTCTTATTTTTTTTCTATTTTCTGGGAACATTTATCGATTTTTGTTGTCGTGAGCCGGTTCTGTGCGGAAGGGTATGACGCAGATTACTCCGGAGACGGTTAACTCATTAAAAATAATTATTTCGTTTTATCCATAATTTACGGAAACGGTCGCGACACGAGGTCTTCCCAGGGAGGTCACCCATCCTACCTCTGCCATCGCGCCAGAACGCTTAACTTCATGGTTATGATTGGGCGAGAGCAGTGCCGCGTGTTGTCCATCGCCGCCCGCTCCACACGTACTCGAGGGATATAGAATAAACATCCCACTCAATGTCGGGTGCGATCATACCAGCAATGCATCGGATCCCATCAGAACTCCGAAGTTAAGCGTGCTTGGGCGAGAGCAGTACTAGGATGGGTGACCCCACCCCCTGGGAAGTCCTCGTGTTGCATCCCTTTTCGTGTTTTTCTATTTTTGATTACTTGTTGACAGACGATTTTCGGCTCAAATCATCTGAATCTCGATCGGGACCAGATAAGACATGTGAAATGAAAGTAGCTCGGGCACTGTCGGATTTGGACAAAATTGTTGGCAAACGGACGAGACTCATTATACGCAATGAGCTGACGAGATTTTAGCCGAATTCCTACTCTAAGACCCTCTAATTTGCGATTTAAGGCTTCTGTTAAGCTTTCGTTTCCTCGAGAAATCCGCTTAGGAAGTTCGAAATTCGATTCCGGTTCCATTTTATCGTATCCCAGGCATAATAATAGCTTTACATTCGTTATTTCCTTCTTCTTATTTTTTTTTCTATTTTCTGGGAACATTTATCGATTTTTGTTGTCGTGAGCCGGTTCTGTGCGGAAGGGTATGACGCAGATTACTCCGGAGACGGTTAACTCATTAAAAACAATTATTTCGACTGTTTTATCCATAATTTACGTAAACGGTCGCGACACGAGGTCTTCCCAGGGAGGTCACCCATACCTCTGCCATCGCGCCAGAACGCTTAACTTCATGGTTATGATTGGGCGAGAGCAGTGCCGCGTGTTGTCCATCGCCCCTCCACACGTACTCGAGGGATATAAGAATAAACATCCCACTCAATGTCGGTGCGATCATACCAGCACTAATGCACCGGATCCCATCAGAACTCCGAAGTTAAGCGTGCGGCGGAGAGCAGTACTAGGATGGGTGACCCCTGGGAAGTCCTCGTGTTGCACCCTTTTCGTGTTTTTCTATTTTTGATTACTTGTTGACAGACGATTTTCGGCTCAAATCATCTGAATCTCGATCGGGACCAGATAAGACATGTGAAATGAAAGTAGCTCGGGCACTGCCGGATTTGGACAAAATTGTAGGCTAATTTGATTGTAAACGGGCAAACGGACGAGACTCATACTACGCAATGAGCTGACGAGATTTTAGCCGAATTCCTTCTCTAAGACCCTCTAATTTGCGATTTAACGCTTCTGTTAAGCTTTCGTTTCCTCGAGAAATCCGCTTAGGAAGTTCGAAATTCGATTCGGTTCCATTTTATCGTATCCCAGGCATAAAAATAGCTTTACATTCGTTATTTCCTTCTTCTTATTTTTTTTATATTTTCTGGGAACATTTATCGATTTTTGTTGTCGTGAGCCGGTTCTGTGCGGAAGGGTATGACGCAGATTACTCCGGAGACGGTTAACTCATTAAAAACAATATTTCGACTTTTTACCATAATTTACGTAACGGTCGCGACACGAGGTCTTCCCAGGGAGGTCACCCATCCTAGCTCTGCCATCGCGCCAGAACGCTTAACTTCATGGTTATGATTGGGCGAGAGCAGTGCCGCGTGTTGTCCATCGCCGCCCGCTCCACAGTACTCGAGGGATATAAGAATAAACATCCCACTCAATGTCGGGTGCGATCATACCAGCATAACTAATCGGATCCCATCAAAACTCCGAAGTTAAGCGTGCTTGGGCGAGAGCAGTACTAGGATGGTGACCCCCTGGGAAGTCCTCGTGTTGCACCCCTTTTCGTGTTTTTCTATTTGACTTACTGTTGACAGACGATTTTCGGCTCAATCATCTGAATCTCGATCGGGACCAGATAAGACAGTGAAATGAAAGTAGCTGGGCACTGCCGGATTTGGACAAAATTCTAGGCAAACGGGGCAAACGACGAGACTCATTTACGCAATGAGCTGACGAGCTTTTAGCCGAATTCTTCTCTAAG
>NC_134559.1:41646606-41679798 GCF_025594145.1 Primulina tabacum
TTTTTTCTATTTTCTGGGAAATTCGATTTTTGTTGTCCTGAGCCGGTTCTGTGAAGGGTATGACGCAGATTACTCCGGAGACTTAACTCATTAAACAATTATTTCGACTTTTTTATTCATAATTTACGTAACCGTCGCGACACGAGGTCTTCCTAGGGAGGTCACCCATCCTAGCTCTGCCATCGCGCCAGAACGCTTAACTTCATGGTTATGATTGGGCGAGAGCAGTGCCGCGTGTTGTCCATCGCCGCCGCTCCACACGTACTCGAGGGATATAAGAATAAACATCCCACTCAATGTCGGGTGCGATCATACCAGCACTAATGCACCGGATCCCATCAGAACTCGAAGTTAAGCTTGCTTGGTGAGAGCAGTACTAGGATGGGTGACCCCCTGGGAAGTCCTCGTGTTGCACCCTTTTCGTGTTTTTCTATTTTTGATTACTTGTTGATAGACGATTTTCGGCTCAAATCATCTGAATCTCGATCGGGACCAGATAAACATGTGAAATGAAAGTAGCTCGGGCACTGCCGGATTTGGACAAAATTGTAGGCTAATTTGATTGTAAACGGGCAAACGGACGAGACTCATTATTACGCAATGAGCTGACGAGATTTTAGCCGAATTTTCTCTAAGACCCTCTAATTTGCGATTTAACGCTTCTGTTAAGCTTTCGTTTCCTGAAATCCGCTTAGGAAGTTCGAAATTCGATTCCGGTTCCATTTTATCGTATCCCAGGCATAATAATAGCTTTACATTCGTTTTTCCTTCTTCTTATTTTTTTTCTATTTTCTGGGAACATTTATCGATTTTTGTTGTCGTGAGCCGGTTCTGTGCGGAAGGGTATGACGCAGATTACTCCGGAGACGGTTAACTCATTAAAACAATTATTTCGACTGTTTTATCCATAATTTACGTAAACGGTCGCGACACGAGGTCTTCCCAGGGAGGTCACCCATCCTACTCTGCCATCGCGCCAGAACGCTTAACTTCATGGTTATGATTGGGAGAGCAGTGCCGCGTGTTGTCCATCGCCGCCCGCTCCACACGTACTCGAGGGATATAATAACATCCCACTCAATGTCGGGTGCGATCATACCAGCACTAATGCACCGGATCCCATCAGAACTCCGAAGTTAAGCTGCTTGGAGAGCAGTACTAGGATGGGTGACCCCTGGGAAGTCCTCGTGTTGCACCCTTTTCGTGTTTTTCTATTTTTGATTACTTGTTGACAGACGATTTTCGGCTCAAATCATCTGAATCTCGATCGGGACCAGATAAACATGTGAAATGAAAGTAGCTCGGGCACTGCCGGATTTGGACAAAATTGTAGGCTAATTTGATTGTAAACGGGCAAACGGACGAGACTCATTATACGCAATGAGCTGACGAGATTTTAGCCGAATTCCTTCTCTAAGACCCTCTAATTTGCGATTTACGCTTCTGTTAAGCTTTCGTTTCCTCAGAAATCCGCTTAGGAAGTTCGAAATTCGATTCCGGTTCCATTTTATCGTATCCCAGGCATAATAATAGCTTTACATTCGTTATTTCCTTCTTCTTATTTTTTTTTCTATTTTCTGGGAACATTTATCGATTTTGTTGTCGTGAGCCGGTTCTGTGCGGAAGGGTATGACGCAGATTACTCCGGAGACGGTTAACTCATTAAAAACAATTATTTCGACTGTTTTATATCCATAATTTACGTAAACGGTCGCGACACGAGGTCTTCCCAGGGAGGTCACCCATCCTACTCTGCCATCGCGCCAGAACGCTTAACTTCATGGTTATGATTGGGCGAGAGCAGTGCCGCGTGTTGTCCATCGCCGCCCGCTCCACACGTACTCGAGGGATATAAGAATAAACATCCCACTCAATGTCGGGTGCGATCATACCGCACTAATGCACCGGATCCCATCAGAACTCCGAAGTTAAGCGTGCTTGGGCGAGAGCAGTACTAGGATGGTGACCCCCTGGGAAGTCCTCGTGTTGCACCCTTTTCGTGTTTTTCTATTTTTGATTACTTGTTGATAGACGATTTTCGGCTCAAATCATCTGAATCTCGATCGGGACCAGATAAGACATGTGAAATGAAAGTAGCTCGGGCACTGCCGGATTTGGACAAAATTGTAGGCTAATTTGATTGTAAACGGGCAAACGGACGAGACTCATTACTACGCAATGAGCTGACGAGATTTTAGCCGAATTCCTTCTCTAAGACCCTCTAATTTGCGATTTAACGCTTCTGTTAAGCTTTCGTTTCCTCGAGAAATCCGCTTAGGAAGTTCGAAATTCGATTCCGGTTCCATTTTATCGTATCCCAGGCATAATAATAGCTTTACATTCGTTATTTTCTTCTTCTTATTTTTTTTTCTATTTTCTGGGAACATTTATCGATTTTTGTTGTCGTGAGCCGGTTCTGTGCGGAAGGGTATGACGCAGATTACTCCGGAGACGGTTAACTCATTAAAAACAATTATTTCGACTGTTTTATCCATAATTTACGTAAACGGTCGCGACACGAGGTCTTCCCAGGGAGGTCACCCATCCTACCTCTCTGCCATCGCGCCAGAACGCTTAACTTCATGGTTATGATTGGCGAGAGCAGTGCCGCGTGTTGTCCATCGCCGCCCGCTCCACACGTACTCGAGGATATAAGATAAACATCCCACTCAATGTCGGGTGCGATCATACCACTAATGCACCGGATCCCATCAGAACTCGAAGTTAAGCGTGCTTGGGCGAGCAGTACTAGGATGGGTGACCCCCTGGGAAGTCCTCGTGTTGCACCCTTTTCGTGTTTTTCTATTTTTGATTACTTGTTGACAGACGATTTTCGGCTCAAATCATCTGAATCTCGATCGGACCAGATAAGACATGTGAAATGAAAGTAGCTCGGGCACTGCCGGATTTGGACAAAATTGTAGGCTAATTTGATTGTAAACGGCAAACGGACGAGACTCATTACTACGCAATGAGCTGACGAGATTTTAGCCGAATTCCTTCTCTAAGACCCTCTAATTTGCGATTTAACGCTTCTGTTAAGCTTTCGTTTCCTCAGAAATCCGCTTAGGAAGTTCGAAATTCGATTCCGGTTCCATTTTATCGTATCCCAGGCATAATAATAGCTTTACATTCGTTATTTCCTTCTTCTTATTTTTTTTTCTATTTTCTGGGAACATTTATCGATTTTTGTTGTCGTGAGCCGGTTCTGTGCGAAGGGTATGACGCAGATTACTCCGGAGACGGTTAACTCATTAAAAACAAATTTCGACTGTTTTATCCATAATTTACGTAAACGGTCGCGACACGAGGTCTTCCCAGGGAGGTCACCCATCCTACTCTGCCATCGCGCCAGAACGCTTAACTTCATGGTTATGATTGGGCGAGAGCAGTGCCGCGTGTTGTCCATCGCCGCCCGCTCCACACGTACTCGAGGGATATAAGAATAAACATCCCACTCAATGTCGGGTGCGATCATACCAGCACTAATGCACCGGATCCCATCAGAACTCGAAGTTAAGCGTGCTTGGGCAGAGCAGTACTAGATGGGTGACCCCCTGGGAAGTCCTCGTGTTGCACCCTTTTCGTGTTTTTCTATTTTTGATTACTTGTTGACAGACGATTTTCGGCTCAAATCATCTGAATCTCGATCGGGACCAGATAAAATGTGAAATGAAAGTAGCTCGGGCACTGCCGGATTTGGACAAAATTGTAGGCTAATTTGATTGTAAACGGGCAAACGGACGAGACTCATTACTACGCAATGAGCTGACGAGATTTTAGCCGAATTCTCTCTAAGACCCTCTAATTTGCGATTTAACGCTTCTGTTAAGCTTTCGTTTCCTCAGAAATCCGCTTAGGAAGTTCGAAATTCGATTCCGGTTCCATTTTATCGTATCCCAGGCATAATAATAGCTTTACATTCGTTATTTCCTTCTTCTTATTTTTTTTCTATTTTCTGGAACATTTATCGATTTTTGTTGTCGTGAGCCGGTTCTGTGCGAAGGGTATGACGCAGATTACTCCGGAGACGGTTAACTCATTAAAAACAATTATTTCGACTGTTTTATCCATAATTTACGTAAACGGTCGCGACACGAGGTCTTCCCAGGGAGGTCACCCATCCTACCCTGCCATCGCGCCAGAACGCTTAACTTCATGGTTATGATTGGGCGAGAGCAGTGCCGCGTGTTGTCCATCGCCGCCCGCTCCACACGTACTCGAGGGATATAAGAATAAACATCCCACTCAATGTCGGGTGCGATCATACCAGCACTAATGCACCGGATCCCATCAGAACTCGAAGTTAAGCGTGCTTGGGGAGAGCAGTACTAGGATGGGTGACCCCCTGGGAAGTCCTCGTGTTGCACCCTTTTCGTGTTTTTCTATTTTTGATTACTTGTTGACAGACGATTTTCGGCTCAAATCATCTGAATCTCGATCGGGACCAGATAAACATGTGAAATGAAAGTAGCTCGGGCACTGCCGGATTTGGACAAAATTGTAGGCTAATTTGATTGTAAACGGGCAAACGGACGAGACTCATTACTACGCAATGAGCTGACGAGATTTTAGCCGAATTCCTTCTCTAAGACCCTCTAATTTGCGATTTACGCTTCTGTTAAGCTTTCGTTTCCTCGAGAAATCCGCTTAGGAAGTTCGAAATTCGATTCCGGTTCCATTTTATCGTATCCCAGGCATAATAATAGCTTTACATTCGTTATTTCCTTCTTCTTATTTTTTTTCTATTTTCTGGGAACATTTATCGATTTTGTTGTCGTGAGCCGGTTCTGTGCGGAAGGGTATGACGCAGATTACTCCGGAGACGGTTAACTCATTAAAAACAATTATTTCGACTGTTTTATCATAATTTACGTAAACGGTCGCGACACGAGGTCTTCCCAGGGAGGTCACCCATCCTACCTATGCCATCGCGCCAGAACGCTTAACTTCATGGTTATGATTGGGCGAGAGCAGTGCCGCGTGTTGTCCATCGTCGCCCGCTCCACACGTACTCGAGGGATATAAGAATAAACATCCCACTCAATGTCGGGTGCGATCATACCAGCACTAATGCACCGGATCCCATCAGAACTCGAAGTTAAGCTTGCTTGGGAGAGCAGTACTAGGATGGGTGACCCCCTGGGAAGTCCTCGTGTTGCACCCTTTTCGTGTTTTTCTATTTTTGATTACTTGTTGATAGACGATTTTCGGCTCAAATCATCTGAATCTCGATCGGGACCAGATAAACATGTGAAATGAAAGTAGCTCGGGCACTGCCGGATTTGGACAAAATTGTAGGCTAATTTGATTGTAAACGGGCAAACGGACGAGACTCATTATTACGCAATGAGCTGACGAGATTTTAGCCGAATTTCTTCTCTAAGACCCTCTAATTTGCGATTTACCTTCTGTTAAGCTTTCGTTTCCTCGAAAATCCGCTTAGGAAGTTCGAAATTCGATTCCGGTTCCATTTTATCGTATCCCAGGCATAATAATAGCTTTACATTCGTTATTTCCTTCTTCTTATTTTTTTCTATTTTCTGGGAACATTTATCGATTTTTGTTGTCGTGAGCCGGTTCTGTGCGGAAGGGTATGACGCAGATTACTCCGGACGGTTAACTCATTAAAAACAATTATTTCGACTGTTTTATCCATAATTTACGTAAACGTCGCGACACGAGGTCTTCCCAGGGGTCACCCATCCTACCTCTGCCATCGCGCCAGAACGCTTAACTTCATGGTTATGATTGGGCGAGAGCAGTGCCGCGTGTTGTCCATCGCCGCCCGCTCCACACGTACTCGAGGGATATAAGAATAACATCCCACTCAATGTCGGGTGCGATCATACCAGCACTAATGCACCGGATCCCATCAGAACTCCGAAGTTAAGCGTGCTTGGGCGAGAGCAGTACTAGGATGGGTGACCCCCTGGAAGTTCGTGTTGCAACCCTTTTCGTGTTTTTCTATTTTTGATTACTTGTTGACAGACGATTTTCGGCTCAAATCATCTGAATCTCGATCGGGACCAGATAAGACATGTGAAATGAAAGTAGCTCGGGCACTGCCGATTTGGACAAAATTGTAGGCTAATTTGATTGTAAACGGGCAAACGGACGAGACTCATTACTACGCAATGAGCTGACGAGATTTTAGCCGAATTCCTTCTCTAAGACCCTCTAATTTGCGATTTACCGCTTCTGTTAAGCTTTCGTTTCCTCGAGAAATCCTTAGGAAGTTCGAAATTCGATTCGGTTCCATTTTATCGTATCCCAAGCATAATAATAGCTTTACATTCGTTATTTCCTTCTTCTTATTTTTTTTTCTATTTTCAGGGAACATTATCGATTTTTGTTGTCGTGAGCCGGTTCTGTGCGGAAGGGTATGACGCAGATTACTCCGGAGACGGTTAACTCAATAAAAACAATTATTTCGACTGAAATCAACGTATCTCGGGCACTGCCGTATTTGGACAAAATTGTAGGCTAATTTGATTGTAAACGGGCAAACGAATGTTACTCCGCAATGAGCTGGTGAGATTTTAGCCGAATTCCTTCTCTAAGACCCTCTAATTTGCGATTTTCCGCTTCTGTTAAGCTTCAGTTTCCTCGAGAAATCCATTTAGGAAGTCCAAAATTCGATTTCCGTTCCATTTTATCGTATCTCAGGCATAATAATAGCTTTACATTCGCTATTTCCTTCTTCTTATTTTTTTTCTATTTTCTAGGTACATTTATCGATTTTTGTTGTCGTGAGCCGTTTCTGTGCGGAAGTGTATGACGCAGATTACTCCGGAGACGGATAACTCATTAAAAACAATTATTTCGACTGTTTTATCCATAATTTACGTAAACGGTCGCACCACGAGGTCTTCCCAGGCAGGTCACCTATCCTAGCTCTGCCATCGCGCCAGAACGCTTAACTTCATGGTTATGATTGGGCGAGAGCAGTGCCGCGTGTTGTCCATCGCCGCTCGCTCCACACGTACTCGAGGGATATAGAATAAACATCCCACTCAATGTCGGTGCATCATACCAGCACTAATGCACCGGATCCCATCAGAACTCCGAAGTTAAGCGTGCTTGGGTGAGAGCAGTACTAGGGTGGGTGACCCCCTTGGAAGTTCTCGTTAAGCTTTCGTTTCCTCGATAAATCCGCTTAGGAAGTTCGAAATTCGATTCCGGTTCCATTTTATCATATCCCAGGCATAATAATAGCTTTACATTCGCTATTTCCTTCATCTTATTTTTTTCTTATTTTCTGGGAACATTTAGCGATTTTTTGTTGTCGTGAGCCGGTTCTGTGCGGAAGGGTAAGACGCAGATTACTCCGGAGACGGTTAACTCATTAAAAACAATTATTTCGACTGTTTTTCCCTAATTTACGTAAACGGTCGCGACACGGGGACTTCCCAGGGAGGTCAACCATCCTAGCTCTGCCATCCGCGCGCGCTTAACTTCATGGTTATGATTGGGCGAGAGCAGTGCCGCGTGTTGTCCATCGCCGCCCGCTCCACACGTACTCGAGGGATGTAAGAATAACATCCCACTCATTGTCTGGTGCGATCATACCAGCACTAATGCACAGGATCCCATCAGAACTCTGAAGTTAAGCGTGCTTGGGCGAGAGCAATACTAGGATGGGTGACCCCCTTGGAAGTCCTCGTGTTGCACCGATTTTCATGTTTTTCTATTTTTTATTACTTGTTGAAAGACGATTTTCGGCTCAAATCATCTGAATCTCGATCGGGACGAGATAAGACATGTGAAATCAACGTAGCTCGAAAACTACCGGATTTGGACAAAATTATAAGCTAATTTGATTGTAAACGGGCAAACGGATGAGAATCATTACTCGCACAGAGCTGGCGGTATTTAGCTAAATTCCTTCTCTAAGACCCTCTAATTTACGATTTACCGCTTCTGTTAAGCTTCTGTTTCCTCGAGAAATCCGCTTTGGAATTCGAAATTCTACTCCGCACAGAGCTGCGGTATTTTCGCTATTACCTTCTTCTTATTTTTTTTCTATTTCTGGGAATATTTTGCGATTTTTGTTGTCTTGAGGCGGTTTGTGCGGAAGGGTATGACGCAGATTACTCCGGAGAAGGTTTACTCATTAAAAACAATTATTTCAACTCTTTTATCCATAATTTACGTAAACGGTCGCGACACGAGGTCTTCCCGGGAGGTCGCCCATCGTAGCTCTGCCATCGCGCTAGAACGCTTAACTTCATGGTTATGATTGGACGAGAGCAGTGCCGCGTGTTGTCCATCGTCGCCCGTCCACACGTACTCGAGGATATAAGAATAAACATCCCACTCAATGTCGGGTGCGATCATACCAGCACTAATGCACCATCCCTTCCGAACTCCGAAGTTATGCGTGCTTGGGCGAGAGCAGTATGGGATGGACCCCCTGGGAAGTCCTCGTGTTGCACCCTTTTCGTGTTTTTCTATTTTTGATTACTTGTTGAAGACGATTTTCGGCTCAATCATCTGAATCTCGATCGGGACCAGATAAGACATGTGAAATGAAAGTAGCTCGGGCACTGCCGGATTTGGACAAATTCTAGGCTAATTTGATTGTAACTGGGCAAACGGACGAGAATATTACTACGCAATGAGCTGACGAGATTTTAGCAGATCCTTCTCTAAGACCCTCTAATTTGCGATTTTACGTTCTGTTAAGCTTTCGTTTCCTCGAAGAAATCCGCTTAGGAAGTCTCGAATTCGATTCTGGTTCCATTTTATCGTATCACAAGAATATAATCGTTTACATTCGTTATTTCCTTCTTCTAATTTCTTTTTCTATTTTCTGGAACATTTACGATTTTTGTTGTGTGAGCGGTTCTGTGCGGAAGGGTATGATGCAGAGATACACCGAGACGGTTAACTCATTTAAAAAATATTTTCGACTGTTTTATCCATAATTTAAGCTAAACGGTCGCTGACACGAGGTCTTCCCAGGGGTCACCCATCCTAGCTCTGCCATCGCGCCAGAACGCTTAACTTCATGGTTATGATTGGGCGAGAGCATGCCGCGTGTTGTCCATCGCCGCCCGCTCCACACGTACTCGAGGGATATAGAATAAACATCCCACTCAATGTCGGTGCGATCATACCAGCACTAATGCACCGGATCCCATCAGAACTCCGAAGTTAAGCGTGCTTGGGCGAGAGCAGTACTAGGATGGGTGACCCCCTGGGAAGTCCTCGTGTTGCACCCTTTTTCGTGTTTTTCTATTTTTGATTACTTGTTGACAGACGATTTTCGGCTCAACATCTGAATCTCGATCGGACCAGATAAGACATGTGAAATGAAAGTAGCTCGGGCACTGCCGGATTTGGACAAAATTGTAGGCTAATTTGATTGTAAACGGCAAACGGACGAGACTCATTACTACGCAATGAGCTGACGAGATTTTAGCCGAATTCCTTCTCTAAGACCCTCTAATTTGCGATTTACCGCTTCTGTTAAGCTTTCGTTTTCGAGAAATCCGCTTAGGAAGTTCGAAATCGATTCCGGTCCATTTTATCGTATCCAGGCATAATAATAGCTTTACATTCTCTATTTCCTTCTTCTTATTTTTTTTTCTATTTTCTGGGAACATTTATCGAATTTTTGTTTGTCGTGAGCCGTTTCTGTGCGGAAGTGTATGACGCAGATTACTCCGGAGACGGATTAACTCATTAAAACAATTATTCGACTGTTTTATCCATAATTTACGTAAACGGTCGCGACACGAGGTCTTCCCAGGAAGTCACCCTATCCTACCTCTGCCATCGCGCCAGAAAGCTAACTTCATGGTTATGATGGGCGAGAGCTAGTGCCGCGAGTTGTTGTCCATCGCCGCCCGCTCCCACGTACTAGAGGGATATAAGAATAAACATCCCACCTCAATGTCGGTGCGATCATACCAGCACTAATGCACCGGATCCCTCAGGAACTCGAAGTTAAGCGTGCTTGGGTCGAGCAGCAGTACTATAGGATGGGTGACCCCCCTGGAAGTCCTCGTGTTGCACCCTTTTTCGTGTTTTTTCTTTTTGATTACTTGTTGACAGACGATTTTCGGCTCAAATCATTGAATCTCGATCGAGACAGATATAGACATGTGAAATTGAAAGTAGCTCGGGCACTGCCGGATTGGACAACAATTGTAGGCTCATTTGATTGTAACCGGGCAAACGGACGAGACTCATTACTACGCAAGAGCTGACAGATTTTTAGCCGAATTCTTCTCTAAGACCCTCTAATTGCGATTTACCGCTTGGTAAGCTTTCGTTTCTCCGAGAAATCCGTTTAGGAAGTTCGAAATTCGATTCCGGTTCCATTTTATCGTATCCCAGGCATAATAATAGCTTACATTCGCTATTTCCTTCTTCTTATTTTTTTCTATTTTATGGGAACATTTATCGATTTTTGTTGTCGTGAGCTGGTTCTGTGCGGAAGGGTAATGACGCAGATTACTCCGGAGACGGTTAACTCATTAAAAACAATTATTTTCGATTGTTTTTATCCATAATTACGTAAACGGTCGCGACACGAGGTCTTCCCAGGGAGGTCACCCATCCTACTCTGCCATCGCGCCAGAACGCTTAACTTCATGGTTATGATTGGGCGAGAGCAGTGCCGCGTGTTGTCCATCGCCGCCCGCTCCACACGTACTCGAGGGATATAAGAATAAACATCCCACTCAATGTCGGGTGCGATCATACCAGCACTAATGCACCGGATCCCTCAGAACTCCGAAGTTAAGCGTGCTTGGGCGAGAGCTAGGATGGGTGACCCCTGGGAAGTCCTCGTGTTGCACCCTTTTTCGTGTTTTTCTATTTTTGATTACTTGTTGACAGACGATTTTCGGCTCAAATCATCTGAATCTCGATCGGGACCAGATAAGACATGTTAAATGAAAGTAGCTCGGGCACTGCCGGATTTGGACAAAATTGTAGGCTAATTTGATTGTAAACGGGCAAACGGACGAGACTCATTACTACGCAATGAGCTGACGAGATTTTAGCCGAATTCCTTCTCTAAGACCCTCTAATTGCTATTTTACCGCTTCTGTTAAGCTTCTGTTTCCTCGAGGAATCCGCTCTTAGGAAGTTCGACATTCGATTCTCGGTTCCATTTTATCGTATCACAGCATAATAATAGCTTTACATTCGCTACTTTCCTTCTTCTTATTTTTTTTCTATTTTTCTGGAACATTTTTCGATTTTCTGTTGTCGTGAGCGGTTCTGTGCGGAAGGGTATGACGCAGATTACTCCGGAGACGGTCAACTCATTAAAAAACAATTATTTCAGACTCTTTATCCATAATTTACGTAAACGGTCGCGACACGAGGTCTTCCCAGGGAGGTCACCCATCCTAGCTCTGCCATCGCGCCAAGAACGCTTAACTTCATGGTTATGATTGGGCGAGAGCAGTGCCGCGTGTTGTCCATCGCGCCCGCTCCACACGTACTCGAGAGATATAAGACTAAACATCCCACTCAATGTGGGTGCGATATACCAGCACTAATGACCGGATCCCCTCCGAACTCCGAAGTTATGCGTGCTTGGGCGAGAGCAGTACTAGGATGGGTGACCCCCCTGGGAAGTCCTCGTGTTGCACCCTTTTTTCGTGTTTTTCTATTTTTGATTACTTGTGAAAGACGATTTTCGGCTCAAATCATATGAATCTCGATCGGGACTAGACTAAGACATGTGAAATGAAAGTAGCTCGGGCCACTGCCGGATTTGGACAAAATTGTAGGCTAATTTGATTGTAAACGGGCAACGGACGAGACCTCATTACTACGCAATGAGCTGACGGAGATTTTAGCCGAATTTCCTTCTCTAAGACCCTCTAATTTGCGATTTACCGCTTCTGTTAAGCTTTCGTTTCCTCGAGCAATCGCTAGGAAGTTCGAAATTCGATTCTGGTTCCATTTTATCGTATCCCAAGAATAATAATAGCTTTACATTCGTTATTTCCTTCTTCTTATTTTTTTTTTCTATTTTCTGGGAACATTTATCGATTTTTGTTGTCGTGAGCGGTTCTGTGCGGAAGGGTATGACGCAGATTACATCCGGAGACGGTAACTCATTAAAAATAATTATTTCGACTGTTTTATCCATAATTTACGTAAACGGTCGCGACACGAGGTCTTCCCAGGGAGGGTCACCCATCTAGCTCTGCCATCGCGCCAGAACGCTTAACTTCATGGTTATGATTGGGCTGAGAGCAGTGCCGCGTGTTGTCCATCGCCGCCCGCTCCACACGTACTCGAGGGATATAAGAATAAACATCCCACTCACTGTCTGGTGCGATCATACCAGCACTAATGCACCGGATCCCATCAGAACTCCGAAGTTAAGCGTGCTTGGGCTGAAGAGCAGTACTAGGATGGGTGACCCCCTGGGAAGTCCTCGTGTTGCACCCTTTTCGTGTTTTTCTATTTTTGATACTTGTTGACAGACGATTTTCGGCTCAAATCATCTGAATCTCGATCGGGACCAGATAAGACATGTGAAATGAAAGTAGCTCGGGCACTGCGGATTTGGACAAAATTGCTAGGCTAATTGATTGTAAACGGGCCAAACGGACGAGACTCATATACGCAATGAGCTGACGAGATTTTAGCCGAATTCCTTCTCTAAGACCCTCTAATTTGCGATTTACCGCTTCTGTTAAGCTTTCGTTTTCCTCGAGAAATCGCTTAGGAAGTTCGAAATTCGATTCCGGTTCCATTTTATCGTTATCCCAGGCATAATAATAGCTTTACATTCGTTATTTCCTTCTTCTTATTTTTTTTTCTATTTTCTGGGAACATTATCGATTTTTGTTGCGTGAGCCGGTTCTGTGCGGAAGGGTATGACGCAGATTACTCGGAGACGGTTAACTCATTAAAACAATTATTTCGACTGTTTTATCCATAATTACGTAACCGGTCGCGACACGAGGTCTTCCCAGGGAGGTCACCCATCCTAGCTCTGCCATCGCGCCAGAACGCTTACTTCATGGTTATGATTGGGCGAGAGCCGTGCCGCGTGTTGTCCATCGCCGCCCGCTCCACACGTACTCGAGGGATATAAGAATAAACATCCCACTCAATGTCGGTGCGATCATACCAGCACTAATGCACCGGATCCCATCAGAACTCCGAAGTTAAGCGTGCTTGGGCGAGAGCAGTACTAGGATGGGTGACCCCCTGGGAAGTCCTCGTGTTGCACCCCTTTTCGTGTTTTTCTATTTCTGATTACTTGTTGACAGACGATTTTCGGCTCAAATCATCTGAATCTCGATCGGACCAGATAAGACATGTGAAATGAAAGTAGCTCGGGCACTGCCGGATTTGGACAAAATTGTAGGCTAATTTGATTGTAAACGGGCAAACGGACGAGACTCATTACTACGCAATGAGCTGACGAGATTTTAGCCGAATTCCTTCTCTAAGACCCTCTAATTTGCGATTTACCGCTTCTGTTAAGCTTTCGTTTCCTCGAGAAATCCGCTTAGGAAGTTCGAAATTCGATTCTGGTTCCATTTTATCGTATCCAAGCATAATAATAGCTTTACATTCGTTATTTCCTTCTTCTTATTTTTTTTCTATTTTCTTGGAACATTTATCGATTTTTGTTGTCGTGAGCCGGTTCTGTGCGGGGAAGGGTATGACGCAGATTACTCCGGAGACGGTTAACTCATTAAAACAATTATTTCGACTGTTTTATCCATAATTTACGGTAAACGGTCGCGACACGAGGTCTTCCCAGGGAGGTCACCCATCCTAGCTCTGCCATCGCGCCAGAACGCTTAACTTCATGGTTATGATTGGGCGAGAGCAGTGCCGCGTGTTGTCCATCGCCGCCCGCTCCACACGTACTCGAGGGATATAAGAATAAACATCCCACTCACTGTCGGGTGCGATCATACCAGCACTAATGCACCGGATCCCATCAGAACTCCGAAGTTAAGCGTGCTTGGGCGAGAGCAGTACTAGGATGGGTGACCCCCTGGGAAGTCCTCGTGTTGCACCCTTTTTAGTGTTTTTCTATTTTTGATTACTTGTTGACAGACGATTTTCGGCTCAAATCATCTGAATCTCGATCGGGACCAGATAAGACATGTGAAATGAAAGTAGCTCGGGCAATGCCGGATTTGGACCAAATTGTAGGCTAATTTGATTGTAAACGGGCAAACGGACGAGACTCATTACTACGCAATGAGCTGACGAGATTTTAGCCGAATTCCTTCTCTAAGACCCTCTAATTTGCGATTTACCGCTTCTGTTAAGCTTTCGTTTTCCTCGAGAAATCCGCTTAGGAAGTTCGAAATTCGATTCCTGGTTCCATTTTATCGTATCCCAGCATAATAATAGCTTACATTCGTTATTTCCTTCTTCTTATTTTTTTTTCTATTTTCTGGGAACATTTATCGATTTTTGTTGTCGTGAGCCGGTTCTGTGCGGAAGGGTATGACGCAGATTACTCCGGAGACGGTTAACTCATTAAAACAATTATTTCGACTGTTTTATCCATAATTTACGTAAACGGTCGCGACACGAGGTCTTCCCAGGGAGGTCACCATCCTACCTCTGCCATCGCGCCAGAACGCTTAACTTCATGGTTATGATTGGGCGAGAGCAGTGCCGCGTGTTGTCCATCGCCGCCCGCTCCACACGTACTCGAGGGATATAAGAATAAACATCCCACTCAATGTCGGGTGCGATCATACCAGCACTAATGCACCGGATCCCATCAGAACTCGAAGTTAAGCGTGCTTGGGCGAGAGCAGTACTAGGATGGGTGACCCCCTGGGAAGTCCTCGTGTTGCACCCTTTTTCGTGTTTTTCTATTTTTGATTACTTGTTGACAGACGATTTTCGGCTCAAATCATCTGAATCTCGATCGGGACCAGATAAGACATGTGAAATGAAAGTAGCTCGGGCACTGCCGGATTTGGACAAAATTGTAGGCTAATTTGATTGTAAACGGGCAAACGGACGAGACTCATTACTACGCAATGAGCTGACGAGATTTTAGCCGAATTCCTTCTCTAAGACCCTCTAATTTGCGATTTACCGCTTCTGTTAAGCTTTCGTTTCCTCGAGAAATCCGCTTAGGAAGTTCGAAATTCGATTCCGGTTCCATTTTATCGTATCCCAGGCATAATAATAGCTTTACATTCGTTATTTCCTTCTTCTTATTTTTTTTTCTATTTTCTGGGAACATTTATCGATTTTTGTTGTCGTGAGCCGGTTCTGTGCGGAAGGGTATGACGCAGATTACTCCGGAGACGGTTAACTCATTAAAAACAATTATTTCGACTGTTTTATCCATAATTTACGTAAACGGTCGCGACACGAGGTCTTCCCAGGGAGGTCACCCATCCTAGCTCTGCCATCGCGCCAGAACGCTTAACTTCATGGTTATGATTGGGCGAGAGAGCAGTGCCGCGTGTTGTCCATCGCCGCCCGCTCCACACGTACTCGAGGGATATAAGAATAAACATCCCACTCAATGTCGGGTGCGATCATACCAGCACTAATGCACCGGATCCCATCAGAACTCGAAGTTAATGCGTGCTTGGGCGAGAGCAGTACTAGGATGGGTGACCCCCTGGGAAGTCCTCGTGTTGCACCCTTTTTCGTGTTTTTCTATTTTTGATTACTTGTTGACAGACGATTTTCGGCTCAAATCATCTGAATCTCGATCGGACCAGATAAGACATGTGAAATGAAAGTAGCTCGGGCACTGCCGGATTTGGACAAAATTGTAGGCTAATTTGATTGTAAACGGGCAAACGGACGAGACTCATTACTACGCAATGAGCTGACGAGATTTTAGCCGAATTCCTTCTCTAAGACCCTCTAATTTGCGATTTACCGCTTCTGTTAAGCTTTCGTTTCCTCGAAAAATCCGCTTAGGAAGTTCGAAATTCGATTCCGGTTCCATTTTATCGTATCCCAGGCATAATAATAGCTTTACATTCGTTATTTCCTTCTTCTTATTTTTTTTTCTATTTTCTGGAACATTTATCGATTTTTGTTGTCGTGAGCCGGTTCTGTGCGGAAGGGTATGACGCAGATTACTCCGGAGACGGTTAACTCATTAAAACAATTATTTCGACTGTTTTATCCATAATTTACGTAAACGGTCGCGACACGAGGTCTTCCCAGGGAGGTCACCCATCCTAGCTCTGCCATCGCGCCAGAACGCTTAACTTCATGGTTATGATTGGGCGA
The DNA here is from genome assembly GCF_025594145.1 of Primulina tabacum. Lineage (NCBI taxonomy): Eukaryota > Viridiplantae > Streptophyta > Magnoliopsida > Lamiales > Gesneriaceae > Primulina > Primulina tabacum. The sequence continues at coordinate 41,662,834 of NC_134559.1, forward strand.
GAGCAGTGCCGCGTGTTGTCCATCGCCGCCGCTCCACACGTACTCGAGGGATATAAGAATAAACATCCCACTCAATGTCGGGTGCGATCATACCAGCACTAATGCACCGGATCCCATCAGAACTCCGAAGTTAAGCGTGCTTGGGCGAGAGCAGTACTAGGATGGGTGACCCCCTGGGAAGTCCTCGTGTTGCACCCCTTTTTCGTGTTTTTCTATTTCTGATTACTTGTTGACAGACGATTTTCGGCTCAAATCATCTGAATCTCGATCGGGACCAGATAAGACATGTGAAATGAAAGTAGCTCGGGCACTGCCGGATTTGGACAAAATTCTAGGCTAATTTGATTGTAAACGGGCAAACGGACGAGACTCATTACTACGCAATGAGCTGACGAGATTTTAGCCGAATTCCTTCTCTAAGACCCTCTAATTTGCGATTACCGCTTCTGTTAAGCTTTCGTTTCCTCGAGAAATCCGCTTAGGAAGTTCGAAATTCGATTCTGGTTCCATTTTATCGTATCCCAAGAATAATAATAGCTTTACATTCGTTATTTCCTTCTTCTTATTTTTTTTTCTATTTTCTGGGAACATTTATCGATTTTTGTTGTCGTGAGCCGGTTCTGTGCGGAAGGGTATGACGCAGATTACTCCGGAGACGGTTAACTCATTAAAACAATTATTTCGACTGTTTTATCCATAATTTACGTAAACAGTCGCGACACGAGGTCTTCCCAGGGAGGTCACCCATCCTACCTCTGCCATCGCGCCAGAACGCTTAACTTCATGGTTATGATTGGGCGAGAGCAGTGCCGCGTGTTGTCCATCGCCGCCCGCTCCACACGTACTCGAGGGATATAAGAATAAACATCCCACTCAATGTCGGGTGCGATCATACCAGCACTAATGCACCGGATCCCATCAGAACTCCGAAGTTAAGCGTGCTTGGGCTGAGAGCAGTACTAGGATGGGTGACCCCCTGGGAAGTCCTCGTGTTGCACCCCTTTTCGTGTTTTTCTATTTTTGATTACTTGTTGACAGACGAGTTTCGGCTCAAATCATCTGAATCTCGATCGGGACCAGATAAGACATGTGAAATGAAAGTAGCTCGGGCACTGCCGGATTTGGACAAAATTCTAGGCTAATTTGATTGTAAACGGGCAAACGGACGAGACTCATTACTACGCAATGAGCTGACGAGATTTTAGCCGAATTCCTTCTCTAAGACCCTCTAATTTGCGATTTACCGCTTCTTTTAAGCTTTCGTTTCCTCGAGAAATCCGCTTAGGAAGTTCGAAATTCGATTCTGGTTCCATTTTATCGTATCCCAAGAATAATAATAGCTTTACATTCGTTATTTCCTTCTTCTTATTTTTTTTTCTATTTTCTGGGAACATTTATCGATTTTTGTTGTCGTGAGCCGGTTCTGTGCGGAAGGGTATGACGCAGATTACTCCGGAGACGGTTAACTCATTAAAACAATTATTTCGACTGTTTTATCCATAATTTACGTAAACAGTCGCGACACGAGGTCTTCCCAGGGAGGTCACCCATCCTACCTCTGCCATCGCGCCAGAACGCTTAACTTCATGGTTATGATTGGGCGAGAGCAGTGCCGCGTGTTGTCCATCGCCGCCCGCTCCACACGTACTCGAGGGATATAAGAATAAACATCCCACTCAATGTCGGGTGCGATCATACCAGCACTAATGCACCGGATCCCATCAGAACTCCGAAGTTAAGCGTGCTTTGGGTGAGAGCCAGTACTAGGATGGGTGACCCCCTGGGAAGTCCTCGTGTTGCACCCCTTTTCGTGTTTTTTCTATTTCTGATTACTTGTTGACAGACGAGTTTCGGCTCAAATAATCTGAATCTCGATCGGGACCAGATAAGACATGTGAAATGAAAGTAGCTCGGGCACTGCCGGATTTGGACAAAATTCTAGGCTAATTTGATTGTAAACGGGCAAACGGACGAGACTCATTACTACGCAATGAGCTGACGAGATTTTAGCCGAATTCCTTCTCTAAGACCCTCTAATTTGCGATTTACCGCTTCTTTTAAGCTTTCGTTTCCTCGAGAAATCCGCTTAGGAAGTTCGAAATTCGATTCCGGTTCCATTTTATCGTATCCCAAGCATAATAATAGCTTTACATTCGTTATTTCCTTCTTCTTATTTTTTTTCTATTTTCTGGGAACATTTATCGATTTTTGTTGTCGTGAGCCGGTTCTGTGCGGAAGGGTATGACGCAGATTACTCCGGAGACGGTTAACTCATTAAAAACAATTATTTCGACTGTTTTATCCATAATTTACGTAAACGGTCGCGACACGAGGTCTTCCCAGGGAGGTCACCCATCCTACCTCTGCCATCGCGCCAGAACGCTTAACTTCATGGTTATGATTGGGCGAGAGCAGTGCCGCGTGTTGTCCATCGCCGCCCGCTCCACACGTACTCGAGGGATATAAGAATAAACATCCCACTCAATGTCGGGTGCGATCATACCAGCACTAATGCACCGGATCCCATCAGAACTCCGAAGTTAAGCGTGCTTGGGCGAGAGCAGTACTAGGATGGGTGACCCCCTGGGAAGTCCTCGTGTTGCACCCTTTTCGTGTTTTTCTATTTTTGATTACTTGTTGACAGACGATTTTCGGCTCAAATCATCTGAATCTCGATCGGGACCAGATAAGACATGTGAAATGAAAGTAGCTCGGGCACTGCCGGATTTGGACAAAATTGTAGGCTAATTTGATTGTAAACGGGCAAACGGACGAGACTCATTACTACGCAATGAGCTGACGAGATTTTAGCCGAATTCCTTCTCTAAGACCCTCTAATTTGCGATTTACGCTTCTGTTAAGCTTTCGTTTCCTCGAGAAATCCGCTTAGGAAGTTCGAAATTCGATTCCTGGTTCCATTTTATCGTATCCCAAGAATAATAATAGCTTTACATTCGTTATTTCCTTCTTCTTATTTTTTTTTCTATTTTCTGGGAACATTTATCGATTTTTGTTGTCGTGAGCCGGTTCTGTGCGGAAGGGTATGACGCAGATTACTCCGGAGACGGTTAACTCATTAAAAACAATTATTTCGACTGTTTTATCCATAATTTACGTAAACGGTCGCGACACGAGGTCTTCCCAGGGAGGTCACCCATCCTAGCCTCTGCCATCGCGCCAGAACGCTTAACTTCATGGTTATGATTGGGCGAGAGCAGTGCCGCGTGTTGTCCATCGCCGCCCGCTCCACACGTACTCGAGGGATATAAGAATAAACATCCCACTCAATGTCTGGTGCGATCATACCAGCACTAATGCACCGGATCCCATCAGAACTCCGAAGTTAAGCGTGCTTGGGCGAGAGCAGTACTAGGATGGGTGACCCCCTGGGAAGTCCTCGTGTTGCACCCCTTTTCGTGTTTTTCTATTTCTGATTACTTGTTGACAGACGAGTTTCGGCTCAAATCATCTGAATCTCGATCGGGACCAGATAAGACATGTGAAATGAAAGTAGCTCGGGCACTGCCGGATTTGGACAAAATTGTAGGCTAATTTGATTGTAAACGGGCAAACGGACGAGACTCATTACTACGCAATGAGCTGACGAGATTTTAGCCGAATTCCTTCTCTAAGACCCTCTAATTTGCGATTTACCGCTTCTGTTAAGCTTTCGTTTCCTCGAGAAATCCGCTTAGGAAGTTCGAAATTCGATTCTGGTTCCATTTTATCGTATCCTAAGAATAATAATAGCTTTACATTCGTTATTTCCTTCTTCTTATTTTTTTTTCTATTTTCTGGGAACATTTATCGATTTTTGTTGTCGTGAGCCGGTTCTGTGCGGAAGGGTATGACGCAGATTACTCCGGAGACGGTTAACTCATTAAAAACAATTATTTCGACCATAATTTACGTAAACGGTCGCGACACGAGGTCTTCCCAGGGAGGTCACCCATCCTACCTCTGCCATCGCGCCTGAACGCTTAACTTCATGGTTATGATTGGGCGAGAGCAGTGCCGCGTGTTGTCCATCGCCGCCCGCTCCACACGTACTCGAGGGATATAAGAATAACATCCCACTCAATGTCGGGTGCGATCATACCAGCACTAATGCACCGGATCCCATCAGAACTCCGAAGTTAAGCGTGCTTGGGCGAGAGCAGTACTAGGATGGGTGACCCCCTGGGAAGTCCTCGTGTTGCACCCCTTTTCGTGTTTTTCTATTTCTGATTACTTGTTGACAGACGATTTTCGGCTCAAATCATCTGAATCTCGATCGGGACCAGATAAGACATGTGAAATGAAAGTAGCTCGGGCACTGCCGGATTTGGACAAAATTCTAGGCTAATTTGATTGTAAACGGGCAAACGGACGAGACTCATTACTACGCAATGAGCTGACGAGATTTTAGCCGAATTCCTTCTCTAAGACCCTCTAATTTGCGATTTACCGCTTCTGTTAAGCTTTCGTTTCCTCGAGAAATCCGCTTAGGAAGTTCGAAATTCGATTCTGGTTCCATTTTATCGTATCCCAAGCATAATAATAGCTTTACATTCGTTATTTCCTTCTTCTTATTTTTTTTTCTATTTTCTGGGAACATTTATCGATTTTTTGTTGTCGTGAGCCGGTTCTGTGCGGAAGGGTATGACGCAGATTACTCCGGAGACGGTTAACTCATTAAAAACAATTATTTCGACTGTTTTATCCATAATTTACGTAAACGGTCGCGACACGAGGTCTTCCCAGGGAGGTCACCCATCCTACCTCTGCCATCGCGCCAGAACGCTTAACTTCATGGTTATGATTGGGCGAGAGCAGTGCCGCGTGTTGTCCATCGCCGCCCGCTCCACACGTACTCGAGGGATATAAGAATAAACATCCCACTCAATGTCTGGTGCGATCATACCAGCACTAATGCACCGGATCCCATCAAACCTCCGAAGTTAAGCGTGCTTGGGCGAGAGCAGTACTAGGATGGGTGACCCCCTGGGAAGTCCTCGTGTTGCACCCCTTTTCGTGTTTTTCTATTTCTGATTACTTGTTGACAGACGATTTTCGGCTCAAATAATCTGAATCTCGATCGGGACCAGATAAGACATGTGAAATGAAAGTAGCTCGGGCACTGCCGGATTTGGACAAAATTCTAGGCTAATTTGATTGTAAACGGGCAAACGGACGAGACTCATTACTACGCAATGAGCTGACGAGATTTTAGCCGAATTCCTTCTCTAAGACCCTCTAATTTGCGATTTACCGCTTCTGTTAAGCTTTCGTTTTCCTCGAGAAATCCGCTTAGGAAGTTCGAAATTCGATTCCTGGTTCCATTTTATCGTATCCAAGCATAATAATAGCTTTACATTCGTTATTTCCTTCTTCTTATTTTTTTTCTATTTTCTGGGAACATTTATCGATTTTTGTTGTCGTGAGCCGGTTCTGTGCGGAAGGGTATGACGCAGATTACTCCGGAGACGGTTAACTCATTAAAAACAATTATTTCGACTGTTTTATCCATAATTTACGTAAACGGTCGCGACACGAGGTCTTCCCAGGGAGGTCACCCATCCTACCTCTGCCATCGCGCCAGAACGCTTAACTTCATGGTTATGATTGGGCGAGAGCAGTGCCGCGTGTTGTCCATCGCCGCCCGCTCCACACGTACTCGAGGGATATAAGAATAAACATCCCACTCAATGTCGGGTGCGATCATACCAGCACTAATGCACCGGATCCCATCAGAACTCCGAAGTTAAGCGTGCTTGGGCGAGAGCAGTACTAGGATGGGTGACCCCCTGGGAAGTCCTCGTGTTGCACCCTTTTTCGTGTTTTTCTATTTTGATTACTTGTTGACAGACGATTTTCGGCTCAAATCATCTGAATCTCGATCGGGACCAGATAAGACATGTGAAATGAAAGTAGCTCGGGCACTGCCGGATTTGGACAAAATTGTAGGCTAATTTGATTGTAAACGGGCAAACGGACGAGACTCATTACTACGCAATGAGCTGACGAGATTTTAGCCGAATTCCTTCTCTAAGACCCTCTAATTTGCGATTTACCGCTTCTGTTAAGCTTTCGTTTCCTCGAGAAATCCGCTTAGGAAGTTCGAAATTCGATTCCGGTTCCATTTTATCGTATCCCAGGCATAATAATAGCTTTACATTCGTTATTTCCTTCTTCTTATTTTTTTTCTATTTTCTGGGAACATTTATCGATTTTTGTTGTCGTGAGCCGGTTCTGTGCGGAAGGGTATGACGCAGATTACTCCGGAGACGGTTAACTCATTAAAAACAATTATTTCGACTGTTTTATCCATAATTTACGTAAACGGTCGCGACACGAGGTCTTCCCAGGGAGGTCACCCATCCTAGCTCTGCCATCGCGCCAGAACGCTTAACTTCATGGTTATGATTGGGCGAGAGCAGTGCCGCGTGTTGTCCATCGCCGCCCGCTCCACACGTACTCGAGGGATATAAGAATAAACATCCCACTCAATGTCGGGTGCGATCATACCAGCACTAATGCACCGGATCCCATCAGAACTCCGAAGTTAAGCGTGCTTGGGCGAGAGCAGTACTAGGATGGGTGACCCTGGAAAGTCCTCGTGTTGCACCCCTTTTCGTGTTTTTCTATTTTTGATTACTTGTTGACAGACGAGTTTCGGCTCAAATCATCTGAATCTCGATCGGGACCAGATAAGACATGTGAAATGAAAGTAGCTCGGGCACTGCCGGATTTGGACAAAATTGTAGGCTAATTTGATTGTAAACGGGCAAACGGACGAGACTCATTACTACGCAATGAGCTGACGAGATTTTAGCCGAATTCCTTCTCTAAGACCCTCTAATTTGCGATTTACCGCTTCTGTTAAGCTTTCGTTTCCTCGAGAAATCCGCTTAGGAAGTTCGAAATTCGATTCTGGTTCCATTTTATCGTATCCCAAGAATAATAATAGCTTTACATTCGTTATTTCCTTCTTCTTATTTTTTTTTCTATTTTCTGGGAACATTTATCGATTTTTGTTGTCGTGAGCCGGTTCTGTGCGGAAGGGTATGACGCAGATTACTCCGGAGACGGTTAACTCATTAAAAACAATTATTTCGACTGTTTTATCCATAATTTACGTAAACGGTCGCGACACGAGGTCTTCCCAGGGAGGTCACCCATCCTACCTCTGCCATCGCGCCAGAACGCTTAACTTCATGGTTATGATTGGGCGAGAGCAGTGCCGCGTGTTGTCCATCGCCGCCCGCTCCACACGTACTCGAGGGATATAAGAATAAACATCCCACTCAATGTCTGGTGCGATCATACCAGCACTAATGCACCGGATCCCATCAGAACTCCGAAGTTAAGCGTGCTTGGGCGAGAGCAGTACTAGGATGGGTGACCCCCTGGGAAGTCCTCGTGTTGCACCCCTTTTCGTGTTTTTCTATTTCTGATTACTTGTTGACAGACGAGTTTCGGCTCAAATCATCTGAATCTCGATCGGGACCAGATAAGACATGTGAAATGAAAGTAGCTCGGGCACTGCCGGATTTGGACAAAATTGTAGGCTAATTTGATTGTAAACGGGCAAACGGACGAGACTCATTACTACGCAATGAGCTGACGAGATTTTAGCCGAATTCCTTCTCTAAGACCCTCTAATTTGCGATTTACCGCTTCTGTTAAGCTTTCGTTTCCTCGAGAAATCCGCTTAGGAAGTTCGAAATTCGATTCCGGTTCCATTTTATCGTATCCCAGGCATAATAATAGCTTTACATTCATTATTTCCTTCTTCTTATTTTTTTTCTATTTTCTGGGAACATTTATCGATTTTTTGTTGTCGTGAGCCGGTTCTGTGCGGAAGGGTATGACGCAGATTACTCCGGAGACGGTTAACTCATTAAAAACAATTATTTCGACTGTTTTATCCATAATTTACGTAAACGGTCGCGACACGAGGTCTTCCCAGGGAGGTCACCCATCCTACCTCTGCCATCGCGCCAGAACGCTTAACTTCATGGTTATGATTGGGCGAGAGCAGTGCCGCGTGTTGTCCATCGCCGCCCGCTCCACACGTACTCGAGGGATATAAGAATAAACATCCCACTCAATGTGGGTGCGATCATACCAGCACTAATGCACCGGATCCCATCAGAACTCCGAAGTTAAGCGTGCTTGGGCGAGAGCAGTACTAGGATGGGTGACCCCCTGGGAAGTCCTCGTGTTGCACCCCTTTTTCGTGTTTTTCTATTTCTGATTACTTGTTGACAGACGAGTTTCGGCTCAAATCATCTGAATCTCGATCGGGACCAGATAAGACATGTGAAATGAAAGTAGCTCGGGCACTGCCGGATTTGGACAAAATTGTAGGCTAATTTGATTGTAAACGGGCAAACGGACGAGACTCATTACTACGCAATGAGCTGACGAGATTTTAGCCGAATTCCTTCTCTAAGACCCTCTAATTTGCGATTTACCGCTTCTGTTAAGCTTTCGTTTCCTCGAGAAATCCGCTTAGGAAGTTCGAAATTCGATTCCGGTTCCATTTTATCGTATCCAAGCATAATAATAGCTTTACATTCGTTATTTCCTTCTTCTTATTTTTTTTTCTATTTTCTGGGAACATTTATCGATTTTTGTTGTCGTGAGCCGGTTCTGTGCGGAAGGGTATGACGCAGATTACATCCGGAGACGGTTAACTCATTAAAAACAATTATTTCGACTGTTTTATCCATAATTTACGTAAACGGTCGCGACACGAGGTCTTCCCAGGGAGGTCACCCATCCTACCTCTGCCATCGCGCCAGAACGCTTAACTTCATGGTTATGATTGGGCGAGAGCAGTGCCGCGTGTTGTCCATCGCCGCCCGCTCCACACGTACTCGAGGGATATAAGAATAAACATCCCACTCAATGTCGGGTGCGATCATACCAGCACTAATGCACCGGATCCCATCAGAACTCCGAAGTTAAGCGTGCTTGGGCGACGAGCAGTACTAGGATGGGTGACCCCCTGGGAAGTCCTCGTGTTGCACCCTTTTCGTGTTTTTCTATTTCTGATTACTTGTTGACAGACGAGTTTCGGCTCAAATAATCTGAATCTCGATCGGGACCAGATAAGACATGTGAAATGAAAGTAGCTCGGGCACTGCCGGATTTGGACAAAATTGTAGGCTAATTTGATTGTAAACGGGCAAACGGACGAGACTCATTACTACGCAATGAGCTGACGAGATTTTAGCCGAATTCCTTCTCTAAGACCCTCTAATTTGCGATTTACCGCTTCTGTTAAGCTTTCGTTTCCTCGAGAAATCCGCTTAGGAAGTTCGAAATTCGATTCGGGTTCCATTTTATCGTATCCCAGGCATAATAATAGCTTTACATTCGTTATTTCCTTCTTCTTATTTTTTTTTCTATTTTCTGGGAACATTTATCGATTTTTGTTGTCGTGAGCCGGTTCTGTGCGGAAGGGTATGACGCAGATTACTCCGGAGACGGTTAACTCATTAAAAACAATTATTTCGACTGTTTTATCCATAATTTACGTAAACGGTCGCGACACGAGGTCTTCCCAGGGAGGTCACCCATCCTACCTCTGCCATCGCGCCAGAACGCTTAACTTCATGGTTATGATTGGGCGAGAGCAGTGCCGCGTGTTGTCCATCGCCGCCCGCTCCACACGTACTCGAGGGATATAAGAATAAACATCCCACTCAATGTCTGGTGCGATCATACCAGCACTAATGCACGGATCCCATCAGAACTCCGAAGTTAAGCGTGCTTGGGCGAGAGCAGTACTAGGATGGGTGACCCCCTGGGAAGTCCTCGTGTTGCACCCTTTTTCGTGTTTTTCTATTTCTGATTACTTGTTGACAGACGAGTTTCGGCTCAAATCAATCTGAATCTCGATCGGGACCAGATAAGACATGTGAAATGAAAGTAGCTCGGGCACTGCCGGATTTGGACAAAATTCTAGGCTAATTTGATTGTAAACGGGCAAACGGACGAGACTCATTACTACGCAATGAGCTGACGAGATTTTAGCCGAATTCCTTCTCTAAGACCCTCTAATTTGCGATTTATCGCTTCTGTTAAGCTTTCGTTTCCTCGAGAAATCCGCTTAGGAAGTTCGAAATTCGATTCTGGTTCCATTTTATCGTATCCGAAGCATAATAATAGCTTTACATTCGTTATTTCCTTCTTCTTATTTTTTTTTCTATTTTCTGGGAACATTTATCGATTTTTGTTGTCGTGAGCCGGTTCTGTGCGGAAGGGTATGACGCAGATTACTCCGGAGACGGTTAACTCATTAAAACAATTATTTCGACTGTTTTATCCATAATTTACGTAAACGATCGCGACACGAGGTCTTCCCAGGGAGGTCACCCATCCTAGCTTGCCATCGCGCCAGAACGCTTAACTTCATGGTTATGATTGGGCGAGAGCAGTGCCGCGTGTTGTCCATCGCCGCCCGCTCCACACGTACTCGAGGGATATAAGAATAAACATCCCACTCAATGTCGGGTGCGATCATACAGCACTAATGCACCGGATCCATCAGAACTCCGAAGTTAAGCGTGCTTGGGCGAGAGCAGTACTAGGATGGTGACCCCCTGGGAAGTCCTCGTGTTGCACCCCTTTTCGTGTTTTTCTATTTTTGATTACTTGTGACAGACGATTTTCGGCTCAAATCATCTGAATCTCGATCGGGACCAGATAAGACATGTGAAATGAAAGTAGCTCGGGCACTGCCGGATTTGGACAAAATTGCTAGGCTAATTTGATTGTAAACGGGCAAACGGACGAGACTCATTACTACGCAATGAGCTGACGAGATTTTAGCCGAATTCCTTTCTCTAAGACCCTCTAATTTGCGATTTTACCGCTTCTGTTAAGCTTTCTGTTTCCTCGAGAAATCCGCTTAGAAGTTCGAAATTCGATTCCGGTTCCATTTTATCGTATCCCAGGCATAATAATAGCTTTACATTCGTTATTTCCTTCTTCTTATTTTTTTTCTATTTTCTGGGAACATTTATCGATTTTTGTTGTCGTGAGCCGGTTCTGTGCGGAAGGGTATGACGCAGATTACTCCGGAGACGGTTAACTCATTAAAAACAATTATTTCGACTGTTTTATCCATAATTTACGTAAACGGTCGCGACACGAGGTCTTCCCAGGGAGGTCACCCATCCTAGCTCTGCCATCGCGCCAGAACGCTTAACTTCATGGTTATGATTGGGCGAGAGCAGTGCCGCCTGTTGTCCATCGCCGCCCGCTCCACACGTACTCGAGGATATAAGAATAAACATCCCACTCAATGTCGGGTGCGATCATACCAGCACTAATGCACCGGATCCCATCAGAACTCCGAAGTTAAGCGTGCTTGGGCGAGAGCAGTACTAGGATGGGTGACCCCCTTGGGAAGTCCTCGTGTTGCACCCTTTTTCGTGTTTTTCTATTTTTGATTACTTGTGAAGACGATTTTCGGCTCAAATCATCTGAATCTCGATCGGGACCAGACTAAGACATGTGAAATGAAAGTAGCTCGGGCACTGCCGGATTTCGGACAAAATTGTAGGCTAATTTGATTGTAACGGGCAAACGGACGAGACTCATTACTACGCAATGAGCTGAACGAGATTTTAGCCGAATTCCTTCTCTAAGACCCTCTAATTTGCGATTTACCGCTTCTGTTAAGCTTTCGTTTCCTCGAAAATCCGCTTAGGAAGTTCGAAATTCGATTCTGGTTCCATTTTATCGTATCCTAGAATAATAATAGCTTTACATTCGTTATTTCCTTCTTCTTATTTTTTTTTTATTTTCTGGCCAACATTTATCGATTTTTGTTGTCGTGAGCGGTTCTGTGCGGAAGGGTATGACGCAGATTACTCCGGAGACGGTTAACTCATTAAAACAATTATTTCGACTGTTTTATCCATAATTTACGTAAACGGTCGCGACACGAGGTCTTACAGGGAGGTCACCCATCCTAGCTCTGCCATCGCGCCAGAACGCTTAACTTCATGGTTATGATTGGGCGAGAGCAGTGCCGCGTGTTGTCCATCGCCGCCCGCTCCACACATACTCGAGGGATATAAGAATAAACATCTCCCTCAATGTCGGGTGCGATCATACCAGCACTAATGCACCGGATCCCATCAGAACTCCGAAGTTAAGCGTGCTTGGGCGAGAGCAGTACTAGGATGGGTGACCCCCTGGGAAGTCCTCGTGTTGCAACCCTTTTCGTGTTTTTCTATTTTTGATTACTTGTTGACAGACGATTTTCGGCTCAAATCATCTGAATCTCGATCGGGACCAGATAAGACATGTGAAATGAAAGTAGCTCGGGCACTGCCGGATTTGGACAAAATTGTAGGCTAATTTGATTGTAAACGGGCAAACGGACGAGACTCATTACTACGCAATGAGCTGACGAGATTTTAGCCGAATTCCTTCTCTAAGACCCTCTAATTTGCGATTTACCGCTTCTGTTAAGCTTTCGTTTCCTCGAGAAATCCGCTTAGGAAGTTCGAAATTCGATTCTGGTTCCATTTTATCGTATCCCAAGCATAATAATAGCTTTACATTCGTTATTTCCTTCTTCTTATTTTTTTTTCTATTTTCTGGGAACATTTATCGATTTTTTTTGTCGTGAGCCGGTTCTGTGCGGGGAAGGGTATGACGCAGATTACTCCGGAGACGGTTAACTCATTAAAAACAATTATTTCGACTGTTTTATCCATAATTTACGTAAACGGTCGCGACACGAGGTCTTCTCCAGGAGGTCACCCATCCTACCTCTGCCATCGCGCCAGAAAGCTTAACTTCATGGTTATGATTGGGCGAGAGCAGTGTCGCGTGTTGTCCATCGCCGACCGCTCCACACGTACTCGAGGGATATAAGGATAAACATCCCACTCAATGTTCGGGTGCGATCATACTAGCACTAATGCACCGAATCCCATCAAAACTCCGAAGTTAAGCGTGCTTGGGCGAGAGCAGTACTAGGATGGGTGACCCCCTAGAAGTCCTTGTGTTTGCACCCCTTTTCGTGTTTTTCTATTTTTGATTACTTGTTGACAGTACGATTTTCGGCTCAAATCATCTGAATCTCGATCGGTACCAGATAAGACTTGTGAAATGAAAGTAGCTCGGGTACAGCCGGATTTGGACAAAATTGTAAGCTAATTTGATTGTAAACGGGCAAACGGACGAGACTCATTACTACGCAATGAGCTGACGAGATTTTAGCCGAATTCTTCTCTAAGACCCTCTAATTTGCGACTTTACCGCTTCTGTTAAGCTTTCGTTTCCTCGAGAAATCCGCTTAGGAAGTTCGAAATTCGATTCCGGTTCCATTTTATCGTATCCCAGGCATAATAATTGCTTTACATTCGTATTTCCTTCTTCTTATTTTTTTTTCTATTTTCTGGAACATTTATCGATTTTTTTGTCGTGAGCCGGTTCTGTGCGGAAGGGTATGACGCAGATTACTCGGAGAGGTAACTCATTAAAAACAATTATTTCGACTGTTTTATCATAATTACGTAAACGGTCGCGACACGAGGTCTTCCCAGGGAGGTCACCCATCCTACCTCTGCCATCGCGCCAGAACGCTTAACTTCATGGTTATGATTGGGCGAGAGCAGTGCCGCGTGTTGTCCATCGCCGCCGCCCACAGTACTCGAGGGATATAAGACTAAACATCCCAATCAATGTCTGGTGCGATCATACCAGCACTAATGCACGGATCCCATCAAACTCCGAAGTTAAGCGTGCTTGGGCGAGAGCAGAGTACTAGGATGGGTGACCCCTGGGAAGTCCTCGTGTTGCACCCTTTTCGTGTTTTTCTATTTCTGATTACTTGTTGACAGACGAGTTTCGGCTCAAATCATCTGAATCTCGATCGGGACCAGATAAGACATGTGAAATGAAAGTAGCTCGGGCACTGCCGGATTTGGACAAAATTGTAGGCTAATTTGATTGTAAACGGGCAAACGGACGAGACTCATTACTACGCAATGAGCTGACGAGCTTTTAGCCGAATTCCTTCTCTAAGACCCTCTAATTTGCGATTTACCGCTTCTGTTAAGCTTTCGTTTCCTCGAGAAATCCGCTTAGGAAGTTCGAAATTCGATTCGGTTCCATTTTATCGTATCCAGGTCATAATAATAGCTTTACATTCGTTATTTCCTTCTTCTTATTTTTTTTCTATTTTTCTGGGAACATTTATCGATTTTTGTTGTCGTGAGCCGGTTCTGTGCGGAAGGGTATGACGCAGATTACTCCGGAGACGGTTAACTCATTAAAACAATTATTTCGACTGTTTTATCCATAATTTACGTAAACGGTTCGCGACACGAGGTCTTCCCAGGGAGGTCACCCATCCTAGCTCTGCCATCGCGCCAGAACGCTTAACTTCATGGTTATGATTGGGCGAGAGCAGTGCCGCGTGTTGTCCATCGCCGCCGCTCCACACGTACTCGAGGGATATAAGAATAAACATCCCCTCAATGTCGGTGCGATCATACCAGCACTAATGCACGGATCCCATCAGAACTCCGAAGTTAAGCGTGCTTGGTCGAGAGCAGTACTAGGATGGTGACCCCCTGGGAAGTCCTCGTGTTGCACCCCTTTTCGTGTTTTCTATTTTTGATTACTTGTTGACCGACGAGTTTCGGCTCAAATCATCTGACTCTCGATCGAGGACCAGATAAGACATCGTGAAATGAAAGTAGCTCGGGCACGCCGGATTTGGACAAAATTTAGGCTAATTTGATTGTAAAGGGCAAACGGACGAGACTCATTACTACGCAATGAGCTGACGAGATTTTTAGCCGAATTCCTTCTCTAAGACCCTCTAATTTGCGATTTACCGCTTCTGTTAAGCTTTCTGTTCTCGAGAAATCCGTTTAGGAAGTTCGAAATTCGATTCGGTTCCATTTTATCGTATCCCATGCATAATACTAGCTTACATTCGTTATTTCCTCTTCTTTTTTTTTTCTTTTTCTGGGAACATTTATCGATTTTTTTTGTCGTGAGCGGTCTGTGCGGAAGGGTATGATGCAGATTACACGAGACGGTTAACTCATTAAAACAATTATTTCGACTGTTTTATCATAATTTACGTAACGGTCGCGACACGAGGTCTTCCCAGGAGGTCACCCATCCTACCTCTGCCATCGCGCCAGAACTTTAACTTAAGGTTATGATTGGGCGAGAGCAGTGCCGCATGTTGTCCATCGCCGCCCGCTCCCACGTACTCGAGGGATATAAGAAATAAACATCCACTGAATGTCGGGTGCGATCATACAGCACTAATGCACGGATCCCATCAGAACTCCGAAGTTAAGCGTGCTTGGGCGAGAGCAGTACTAGTGACCCCCTGGGAAGTCCTCGTGTTGCACCCTTTTTCGTGTTTTTCTATTTCTGATTACTTGTTGACAGAGACTAATTACTACGCAATGAGCTGACGAGATTTTAGCCGAATTCTTTCTCTAAGACACTCTAATTTGCGATTTTCCGCTTCTGTTAAGCTTCTGTTTCCTCGAGAAATCCGTTTAGAAAGTTCGAAATTCGATTCCGGTTCCATTTTATCGTATCCCAGGCATAATAATAGCTTTACATTCGTTATTTCCTTCTTCTTATTTTTTTTCTATTTTCTGGGAACATTTATCGATTTTGTGTCGTGAGGGTCTGTGCGGAAGGGTATGACGCAGATTACTCCGGAGACGATTAACTCATAAAAAACAAATTATTCGATTGTTTATCCATAATACGTAAACGGTCGCGACACGAGGTCTTCCCAGGGAGGTCACCATCCTAGCTCTGCCATCGCGCCAGAACGCTTAACTTCATGGTTATTATTGGGCGAGAGCAGTGCCGCCTGTTGTCATCGCCGCCCGTCCACACGTACTCGAGAGATATAAGAATAAACATCCCACTCAATGTCGGGTGCGATCATACCAGCACTAATGCACCGGATCCCTTCAAAACTCCGAAGTTATGCGTGCTTGGGGAGAGCAGTACTAGGATGGGTGACCCCTTGGGAAGTCCTCGTGTTGCACCCTTTTCGTGTTTTTCTCATTTGTGATTACTTGTTGAAAGACGTTTTAGGCTCAAATCATCTGAATCGATCGGGACAGACAAGACAAGTGAAATGAAAGTAGCTCGGGCACTGCCGGATTCGGACAAAATTGTAGGCTAATTTGATTGTAAACGGGCAAACGGACGAGACTCATTACTACGCAATGAGATACGAGATTTTAGCCGAATTCCTTCTCTAAGACCTCTAATTGCGATTTACGCTTTGTTAAGCTTTGTTCCTCGAAACATCTCTTAGGAAGTTCGAAATTCGATCTGGTTCATTTATCGTATCCTAAGAATAATAATAGCTTTACATTCGTTATTCCTTCTTCTTATTTTTTTTTATTTTTGCCAACATTTATCGATTTTTGTTGTCGTGAGCCGGTTCTGTGCGGAAGGGTATGACGAGATTACTCTGGAGACGGAATCATTAAAACTATATTCGACTGTTTTATCATAATTTACGTAAACGGTCGCGACACGAGGTCTTCCCAGGGAGGTCACCCATCCTAGCTATGCCATCGCGAAACGCTTAGTTCATGGTTTGATTGGGCGAGAGCAGTGCCGCGTGTTGTCCATCGCCGCCCGCTCCACACGTACTCGAGGGATATAAGAATAACATCCCACTCAATGTCGGGTGCGATCATACCTGCACTAATGCACCGGATCCCATCAGAACTCCGAAGTTAAGCGTGCTTGGGCGGAGAGCAGTAGGATGGGTGACCCCCTGGGAAGTCGTGTTGCTCCCTTTCGGTTTTATTTCTGATACTGTTGACAGACGAGTTTCGGCTCAAACATCTGAATCTCGATCGGGACAGATAAGACATGTGAAATGAAAGTAGCTCGGGCACTGCCGGATTTGGACAAAATTCTAGGCTAATTTTGATTGTAAACGGG